>NW_024070187.1:37802861-37975457 GCF_014754425.2 Oryx dammah
GTGTATCCTTGCCACCTCTTCTTAATATCTTCTGCTTCTGTTATGTCCATACCATTTCTGTCCTTTATTGAGCCCATCTTTGCATGAAATGTTCCCTCGGTATCTCTAATTTTCTTGAAGAGATCGCTAGTCTTCCCCATTCTGTTGTTTTCCTCTACTTCTTTGCAGTGATCACTGAAGGAGGCTTTCTTATCTCTTCTTGCTATTCTTTGGAACTCTGCATTCAGATGCTAATATCTTTTTTTTTCTCCTTTGCTTTTCACCTCTCTTCTTTTCACAGCTATTTGTAAGGCCTCCCCAGACAGCCATTTTGCTTTTTTGCATTTCTTTTCCATGGGGATGGTCTTGATGCCTGTCTCCTGCACAATGTCATGAACCTCATTCCATAGTTCATCAGGCACTCTATCTATCAGATCTAGGCCCTTCAATCTATTTCTCACTTCCACTGTATAATCAGAAGGGATTTTATTTAGGTCATACCTGAATGGTCTAGCGATTTCCCCTACTTTCTTCAATTTGAGTCTGAATTTGGTAATAAGGAGTTCATGATCTGAGCCACAGTCAGCTCCTGGTCTTGTTTTTGTTGACTGTATAGAGCTTCTCCATCTTTGGCTGCAAAGAATATAATCAATCTGATTTTGGTGTTGACCATCTGGTGATGTCCATGTGTAGAGTCTTCTCTTGTGTTGTTGGAAGAGGGTGTTTGCTATGACCAGTGCATTTTCTTGGCAAAACTCTATTAGTCTTTGCTCTGCTTCATTCCACATTCCAAGGCCAAATTTGCCTGTTACTCCAGGTGTTTCTTGACTTCCTACTTTTGCATTCCAGTCCCCTATAATGATAAGGACATCTTTTTTGAGTGTTAGTTCTAAAAGTTCTTGTAGGTCTTCATAGAACCGTTCAACTTCCGTTTCTTCAGCGTTACTGGTTGGAGCATAGACTTGGATAACTGTGATATTGAATGGTTTGCCTTGGAGACGAACAGAGATCATTCTGTCATTTTTGAGATTGCATCCAAGTACTGCATTTCAGACTCTTGTTGACCATGATGGCTACTCCATTTCTTCTGAGGGATTCCTGCCTGCAGTAGTAGATATAATGGTCTTCTGAGTTAAATTCACCCATTCCAGTCCATTTTAGTTCGCTGATTCCTAGAATGTCAGCGTTCACCCTTGCCATCTCTTGTTTGACCACTTCCGATTTGCCTTGATTCATGGACCTGACATTCCAGGTTCCTATGCAATATTGCTCTTTACAGCATCAGACCTTGCTTCTGTCACCAGTCACATCCACAACTGGGTATTGTTTTTACTTTGGCTCCATCCCTTCATTCTTTCTGGAGTTATTTCTCCACTGATCTCCAGTAGCATATTGGGCACCTACTGACCTGGGGAGTTCCTCTTTCAGTATCCTATCATTTTGCCTTTTCATACTGTTCATGGGCTTCTCAAGGCAAGAATACTGAAGTGGCTTGCCATTCCCTTCTCCAGTGGACCACATTCTATCAGACCTCTCCACCATGACCCACCCGCCTTGGGTTGCCCCGTGGGCATGGCTTGGTTTCATTGAGTTAGACAAGGTTGTGGTCCTAGTGTGATTAGATTGACTAGTTTTCTGTGAGTATGGTTTCAGTGTGTCTGCCCTCTGATGCCCTCTTGCAACACCTACCATCTCACTTGGGTTTCTCTTACCTTGGGCATGGGGTATCTCTTCACGGCTGCTCCAGCAAAGCATAGCCTCTTCTCCTTACCTTGGATGAGGTTGTATCTCCTCAGCACTGCCTTCCTGACCTTCAATGTGGGATGGCTCCTCTAGGCTCTCTTGTGCTGGCGCAGCCGTTGCTCCTTGGATGTGGGATTGCTCCTCCCGGCCACTGCCCCTGGCCTTGGGTGTGAGCTTGCTCCCCCCGGTCGCCGCCCCTGGCCTTGGGCGCCACCCCGACCTCGGACGTGGGGTGGCTCCTCCCGGCTGTTCCTGCGCTGTTGCAGCCTGGCACCCTAGGCCGCTGCCCCTGACCTTGGACATGGGGTAGCTCCTCTTGGCTGCACTTAGTACACGCTTAGTGTGCCGGCTGCAGCTTTAGTATGCCCTGTATATTAATATGGTATATTAATATAGTATCTCAAGATGAGAAAATGTATGTTGGCAGAGATTTACTTTTATTTTTTCCTATTGTTGCTGCTGCTGCTGCTGCTAAGTTGCTTCAGTCGTGTCCAACTCTGTGCGACCCCATAGACAGGAGCCCACCAGGCTCCCCTGTCCCTGGGATTCTCCAGGCAAGAACAGTGGAGTGGGTTGCCATTTCCTTCTCCAATGCATGAAAGTGAAAAGTGAAAGTGAAGTCACTCAGTCGTATCCGACTCTTCGTGACCCCATGGACTGCAGCCTACCAGGCTCCTCCATCCATGGGATTTTCCAGGCAAGAGTACTGGAGTGGGGTGCCATCGCCTCCTCCATTTCCTATTGTTAGGTCATATGATTTTAAAATGGAAGAGGGAAGGGGGAAGGGACAAATTTAGGGTATGGGACTAACAGATACAACTGTATATAGTGGATATATATAATAGATAAGCAACAAAGATATACTGTGTGGCAAAGGAAATTATTGCCATTATCTTGTAATAGCCTATAATGGAGTATAACCTGCCAAAATGCTGAAATCACTATGTTGTACACCTGAAACGAATACATTACTGTATGTCAACTTATTCCAGTAAAAAATTCTGAATATTTACTACTGGTATATATTTTTAAAAATTTGGAGTTGGTCTAAGACTCTTGGATGGCAGGTCTCTTTTCTACACTGAAGTGAAAATATAGTTCACATTTTCTAGTTGTGAAATTGCCTTTGAGGCACCACAGCTGGGCAAGAAACTATCCAAACATTGCTGAGTGGATCACTCAGGCACCCTGTGCATTCCTTTCTGCTCCCATTTGGTGGCAGTAGTTCTGCCTCCTTTTGACAATCTGTCAATTACCCTTGCCAAGATGGTGAGTCCTTTCCTTCCTCGTGTCTCTAGGAAGAAGGGTCTCCAAATGCCCAGGCACTTGTCCAGCTGATGTTGCTGCATCTCCTGGTGAAAGTATGCTTCCTTGGAGTAATAGGGGATCGTAATGTGCCACCTACCACAGGCAGGCTACCTACCTCATTGTCAGCTGGGGCAGTAAGGATGCATTTGCAAAACCTCTCATAGCACCTGCTTTATCTGACCACTTTCAATACCACTGCTGTAGTTGGGCATCTCTGGATGTAGATACTGAGATGGAGTCTAGCCTGCAGGTTATTTATTAGGAATCAACTCCCTTGGAAGAAGGGAGAAGACTGGGTAAAAGAAGATGGTGAATCATGTTAAAGGCCTGGCAAAACCTCTTCCAGCTCCACAGGGAGCTCTGGAACAAACATGGTCCATCAGAGTTGTACAAGGTTGGGCCAACATTGTTGGACCTTTATACCTAGGTATTGGATTAGTCATTACATATAATCAGCCCTAAGGAGGGTGGGTCCTAGATCTCTGTAGCTTCAGCAAACTTGAAGGACTTACAACTGGAGCAGTTGAAGGGGTATCTATGTGGACTATCCATGCTTCTACACAGGTTGCATATTTCTCTTGTCTTCAGAGCTTCAGTTTTTTCATAATTTGCTCTGTGCTTTTTGATATTTCACACACTTGTTCTTCTAGGTCAAAAGTAAAACACGACAGGAATCTGAAGAATTGCTTAATGGAAAAATCGTGGTTTTTATTTATTTATTTTTTCTAACTCTATAATGTATTTTGGGAGATACTTTTTCTCTTAAGTGCTCTTTTATTTTTTACTCAGGTTTTCATCTAAAGCTTTGGCTGTCCTCTTTCATTGGGTGAATGTTGTGTTCACTCTGCATGGTTCTCTACTTCCTGAGTGCTTAATCTTGTTGGAGATTTGGTGATTTTTAGTTTGGCACCTTATGGAACATCCAGACTGGTTACTACTGTATCCTAAAATATACTGGGGAGGGGGCTGTCTCCCTCTGAGGGCAGGAGGCAGTGAGCAAGGGCCATGTTGCCTCCCCTGACCAGGAGCTAAAAGGATACCTTCTCACTGTCTTGGCTCCCTGGGATTATAGAGTCAGGACTCTGTCCATTTATTCAAACTGCAGTTTCTGTCTTGTCAGTTGTCTAAACTGTTTGATGATATTATCTTTCTCTGATTAAAAAAGTACAAAATGATTGTTATGCTTCTTTCTATTCATATTCAATTTTCTTCCCAGTGGCAATGCATGGAGAAGCTATATGGATTCTTCTGCAACTCATTTTGACTCTCTGAGACTCAGTTCTCTTCTAAGATTTTTGCTTCTTGAGGAAATAATTTTCACTCTAGTTATTTCTGGAATATCCTAGCCAGAACTGCCTATACAAGGGAAAAAGGCAGACTTGATAGAAAACTACAGCACAACTTATCTAGAAGAAAGTTGCTAGAATCTGACTTGAATTTGAACCTCAAATGTGTCATTTACCAGATTTAAATTCTGGGCAATTGATTTAGTTAAAACATAACTCAATACATTCTCCTTAAATAGTGTTTCAAAATTATCATGAAATTTACTTATTTTAAGAAATGATTTATATATACTATGTATTTGCTGCTGCTGCTAAGTCGCTTCAGTTGTGTCCAACTCTGTGCGACCCCATAGATGGCAGCCCACCAGGCTCCGCTATCCCTGGGATTCTCCAGGCAAGAATACTGGAGTGGGTTGCCATTTCCTTCTCCAATGCATGAAAGTGAAAAGTGAAAGTGAAGTCGCTCAGTCGTGTCTGACTCCTAGCGACCCCATGAACTGGAGCCTACAAGGCCCATCCGTCCATGGGGTTTTCCAGGCAAGAGTACTGGATTGGGTGGCCATTGCCTTCTCCAATATACAATGTATTTGGTGGGGCTTAAATCTGAACTTGGACTTCCCATGTGGTGCTAGTGGTAAAGAACCTGCCTGCCAATGCAGGAGACCTCAGAGATGCAGATTTGATCCCTGGGTGGGGAAGATTCCCTGGAGGAGAAAATGGCAGCTCACTCCAGTATTCTCACCTGGAGAATTCCTTGGACAAAAGAGCTTGGAGGGCTATAGTCTATAGTGTCACAAGGAGTCAAGGAGTTGGACAGGACTGAAGCAACTTAGCAGGCACTCAAGATAAACATTGGGTGGGGAAGTGAGAGGGACATAGAGGGAGACACAGATGGATGTAAAGACAGAGATACTTGATGGAGGTAAAGATAGAGATACTTTCAGGGAAAGAATGACAGAGGCACATACAAAGGAAAAAAGTCGGGAGAGAGAGAGAAAAGATTTGGCCTTTGACTTTCCACCTTGTGGAATTGTAGTTAAAGTCAATTAGATATAAAGGCAAGATAAGATAATTCTAGCTGACCCCTTTGGATATGCATACACACAATAAGAATTGATCTCATAATTCTGTCACTAACTAGTTAGTTTATAATAGGTGTCAACAAACTGCAAACCATTGACCAAATCCAGCCTGACACTCATTTTTGTGTGGTGTACAAGAAAAGAGTATTTTTAACATTTTTAAGTCGCTAAAAAAAAAAAACAAAAAAACAAAAACAGAAAACAAGAATATTATTTTGTGGCATGTAAAAACTAAATAAAATTAAAAATTTCATGATTATATGTAAACTTTTATTGAAATACAGACCAGTTTGTTTACACATTGTTTTTGGCTCCTTTTGTGCTTCAGGACAGAGTTAAGCAGTTCCCATGAAAACTGTATGGTCTGCAAAAGCCTAAATTTTATACAGTCTGATCCTGGTCCTCATTGTCTCCTGGTCAATAGCTATACTCTACAGGGATCAAAATTTTGGTCTATAATTTTTACAAACTTTGGATACATGTGACCCATTTTTAGTGTTCAAGGAAATGCTTTGATAGAAAGTGCTGACACTCCTTTTTGAGAAGTGACATCAATAAAGTTGTTTCAGAGTTGGCAGGTCTTGAAACACACAGTATTCTGCCTGCCACATGAGTCAAATTAATAAACATCCAAATAGGTTACATTGTATGTCATGCTTTGTGCTGGAACATCTTGGTAATTATCAAAGGGCTTCATTGAGCATGATACTCATCTCCTGTCACACACTTCAACTTCTTTTTAATTACTTTCTCACTATTTGCCTACAAATAATTCTGTGGATTCATCTCCTTATCTTATTATGTCTAATGTCTTAATTAGGTGTACCTGGAGGTTAACACTCAGTTGAATGACAGGGTGAGTCAAACCAGAATTTCAAAATAAGATTCTCTAGTACTTTTGCCGGGCAAATCCCATGGACAGAGGAGCCTGGTGGGTTGCATTCCATGGGATTGCTAAGAGTCAGACGTGACTGAGCGACTTCCCTTTTACTTTTCACTTTCATGCATTGGAGAAAGAAATGGCAACCTACTCCAGGTTTCTTGCCTGGAGAATCCCAGGGACGGGGGAGCCTGGTGGGCTGCCGTCTATGGGGACACACAGAGTTGGACACGACTGAAGTGACTTAGCAGCAGCAGCAGCAGCAGCAGCAGCAGCAGCAGCAGCAAAGTTTTTCCAAGGAGCTGTGGGGTCTTCATTCAACTCAATGCTACATCCTAAAAAAAGCTTTCTACTGCCTTGTTCCTCTTTAAGGATTTTCCCTTTATACTAATTTCACCATTCAGCTATCTTTTTGGTTGGTTTGTTTTTTACCTTTCGTTGATCTTTTTGATCAATGATCTCATTGATCTCTTCTTCAGGTATGTCCCTTCTTACTCTTTATAACAATAAAAAATAGAGCAGTGAAAAAAAAGAAAATAATTTTTAACTGACTTCTTTAAAACATTTTTAATGAGGTATAATTAATATAATAGAATTGCACATATTCAATGTACACATTTAAGAAATTGTGATACATGGAAACACCCATGATACCATAATCAAAATCAAGATGCTGCTGCTGCTGCTGCCGCTACTGCAGCCCACCAGGCTCCCCCGTCCCTGGGATTCTCCAGGCAAGAACACTGGAGTGGGTTGCCATGTCCTTCTCCAATGCATGAAAGGGAAAAGTGAAAGTGAAGTTGCTCAGTCGTGTCTGACTCTTAGTGACTCCATGGACTGTAGCCTACCAGGCTCCTCTGTCCATGGGATTTTCCAGGCAAGAGTACTGGAGTGGGGTGCCGTTGCCTTCTCCGCATAATCAATATAAGAGACATCTAACACTTCCAGAATTTCCTTGTGTCCCTTTAGTTTTTGTTTGTTTTTGTCTTTTTTTTTTAAAGGTGGAATTGTTGTTCAATGAATATAAAGTTTTACAATGAATACAAAGCTAGATGAATAAGTTCTGGAGAGCAGCTGTACAACATAGGGCTTTTAGTTTACATATAATATTGTGCACTTCAAAATATGTTTATGACTTTTTTTTCCTTAATTTTATTTTTATTTTTAACACCAAAAACATTTTGTACTGGGGCATAGTCAATTAACAATGTTGTGATAATTTCAGGTGAACAATGAAGGGCCTCAGCCATACATATACATGTATCCTCCAACACTCCCTCCCATCCAGGGTGGCACGTAACATTGAGCAAAGTTCCATGTGTTATATCGGTTTGTGTTGGTTATCCATTTTAAATATAGCCTTGCACATATGACCTTTCCAAAGTCCTTGACCCTCCCTTCCCCTTGGCAACCATTAGCCCATTATTCTAAGTCTGTGAGTCTCTTTCTGCTTTGTAAGTTCACCTGTATCATTTGTTTTTAGCTTGCACATATAAGGAAAGTCACATGGCACTCTCTGTCTGACTTCCTTCACTCGGTATGACACTCTCCAGGTCCATCCATGTTGCTGCAAATGCCTTATTTCATTCTTTTTAATGGTTGAGTAATATTCCATTGTATGTATGTGTGTATATATGTATGTGTATGTGTGTGTGTATATATATGTGTGTGTGTGTATATATATATATATATATATACACACTACATCTTCTTTATCCATTCCTCTGTTGATGGACATTTAAGCTGTTTGTTTCCATGTCTTGGCCACTGAAAACAGTGCTGCAATGAACACTGGAGTGCATATGTTTTCCACCCATGGTTTTCTCTGGATATATGCCCAGGAGTGGGATTGCAGGGTCATATGGTAGCTCTGTTTTTAGTTTTTTAAGGAACCTTCATGCTGTTCTCTATAGTGGCTTGTACCACCAACAGTGTAGGAGGGTTCTCTTCTCTCCACACCCTCTCCAGCATTTCTTGTATGTGGATGTTTTGTTGATAGTCATTCTGACTGATGTGAGGTGCTAGCTCATTATAGCTTTGATTTGCATTTCTCTAATAACTAGCGATGTTGAACATCTTTTCATGTTCCTATTGGCCATCTGTATGTCATCTTTACAAAAGTGTCTATTCAGGTCTTCTGCCCATTTTTTGAGTGGATTGTTTGTTTTGATACTATTAGGTGTCTTAAACTATTTGTAAATTTTGGAGATTAAGCACTTATCCGTCACATGATTTGCAAATATTTTCTCCCAAACTGTGGGTTGTCTTTTAATTTTGTTTATTGTTTCCTTTGCAGTGCAAAAAGCTTTTGAGTTTAAGTAGGTTCCATTTGTTTATTTTTGCTTTTATTTCCATTATTCTGGGAGATGGGTTAAAAAAGATAGTGCTGTGATTTATGTCAGAGAGTGTTCTGCCTATGTTTTCCTCTGTGTTTTATAGTATCCAGCCTAACATTTAGAAAACTACAGGTCAATATCCCATGAACATGGATGCAAAAATCCTCAACAAAATATTAGTAAGCCAAATTCAACAATGCATTAAAAGAACTGGTTTTGTTGTTGTTCGGTCACTAAGTTGTGTCTGACTCTTTGAAACCCCATGGACTGCAGCACGCCAGTCTCCCCCGTCCTTTGCTATTTCCTGGAATTTGCTCAGATTCATGTCCGTTGAGTCAGTGATGTTGTATAATCATCTTATCCTCTGTTGTCCCCTTCTCCTCCTGCCTCCAATCTTTCCCAGCATCAGGGTCTTTTCCAATGAGTTAACTCTTTGCATCAGGTGGCCAAAATATTGGAGCTTCAGCTTCAGTATCAAACCTTCCAGTGAATATTCAGGGATGATTTCCTTTAGGATTGACTGGTTTGATCTCCTTGCTGTCCAAGGGACTCTCAAGAGTCTTCTGCAGCACTACAGTTTGAAAGCATCAAAAAGCACTGTACACGTGATTAAGTGGAATCTATTCCAGGGGGGCATGGATGAATGAATACCTACAAATCAATCAATGTGATAGCCCATCTAACAAAATGAATGATAAAAATCATATGATCATCTCTATACATGCAGAAAATCATTTGACAAAATTCAAGATTAATTATGATAAAAAAAACTCTCAACAAAGTGGATTACAGAAGGAATATACCTTCACATAATAGAGGGTATTATGGTAACTGAGATATGTCAGATAGAGAAAGACAAATACCATATAATTTCACTTATATGTGACATCTAACAAACAAACAGAAAGTGAGAAAAAAAAAAAAAACTAAAACAGACTTACAAAATAAGACAACAAACTGGTGGTTGTCAGAGGGGAGGGAAGTGAAGAAATTGAAATAGGTGAAGGGGATTAAGTGGTGCCAAATTTAACTTATAAAATAAGTCACAGATATAGTCAATAGTATTGTAACAACTTTGTATGGTGGCAGGTTATTTGATTTATGGGAGTGATCAACTTGTAATGTATATAAATGTTGTATCACTGTTTTACTTTTGAAACTAACAAAGTGTTGTATGTCAACTATGTGTTGACATACAACATACATAAAAGAAAAATTCATATTAAAATAAGTACAAATAAATTAAGCTGAATAATCATTACTTACAAATATTTACCCCCATTTATCACTCCTTCCAGCTAAAAAAAATGAGCATTCTACAGAATAAGCTATGATAAACTTTACAAAAAAGAAAGCAAACTCAGTAAGTTGAAAGGAAGGGAGCATAAAAGAATCCAATTTTCTATTGTAATGTTTGGGATGCACACTTCACTCTCATCGTTATTTGAACTTAAATGCAAGTGTTTGTATTTTTGCTTATTATTATTTTGCTCACATCTTTTCATTTGCAGGAGGCTGTATAATGCACTCTTAGTCAAGGCATCATCTACATAGCTTGCCGTCAGATGGAGACTCAGTAAGTACTATGAAATATCAAATTAGAGAATTATGGAAAATAGTTTTTCTCTGATTAAATCTCAGCTGAATTTTGTCCTGGTTTAAATTTTTGTGGCTCTGACTGTCCAGATAAATGTATGACTTCACAAGATTGCTTGAATTGAGTGAGAAAGACAGGACTCATCGAGCTGACAGGATCCTGAAACACTGACATCAGTTGCTTTGACTACTTTCAGCTGCATCAATTTGTTACATTCTGATATTAGTTGACATCATGTGTGAATATATCATGGGAAGAAATAGTCCCCAAGCTGACATAGTCCTGACCCAGAAACTTCTCTGGGAGTAAGAATTCCACTTGAATACATCCACTGTGATTTTTCTCAGCCTGAGGAGTAAATGTATTGGCATGTATATATGCTTGTTCACCCGGTCAACTTTACTGAGCATCAGTGAAAAGTAAAGGTCTCAGATATAAAGATGAATTAAGACATTGTTAATCCCCTTAAGGCATTCAGTGTCTAGTGTAGAGGCAGATTTGCAAATCATGCTACAAGGAGGTGTACCACATGCTATGACAGAAAAATGTACATGTGGAGAAAGAAGGACTTAGAAAAGGGGATACTCATGCTAAGAACCCAGGGATTTGTAAGAGTAATCAGGACAACAAGTACATTCCATTCCAGACAGAGAGCGGTGGGTGATAACTGGTTTCTAAAAATCTCTCCTCCCACCCTCGTGAACTTCGCCTCATAGTATCCCTGTCCTTGTAGGGTTGCAATCCTTCAATCTGGGCTAGGCCTTTGGTTCACTCTTTGTTAGTAACTGTGGCAGAACTATTGCTGTGTGATTTCTGAAACTGGATCTTTAAAAACCTTAAAAATTCACCTGGACCTCTTAGAGTTGCTTTTATGATGTTCCCTCTTGGAGCCCTTCTCAGAAGTGTACCTGCTTGAGGCCCCCATGTTTTGAGAAGCCTGAGTTATGTGGAGAGTTTCAGAGGATAAGACATCACACCGAGGAGAGTCAGGCAGCCTCATGTCAAGGCACCAGATAGACACATGAAGAAATTGTCATAGAGGTGCATCTTCCAGACCTAAGTACTTTAGCTGAAGCCACTTGGAGCTGGGATATTTCTAAATTCATGATCTCAAACTATGAAAAAAATAAAAGGGTTGTTTTTTTAAGCCACCAAGTTTGGGGGTGTTTGTTTCAGAGCAGTTAATAACCAGAAGAGCAGTTAATAAGCAGTTAATATCTCTGCAAAACGCAGAGGTATGGAAAGGCCACTTCTAACCTGGGAATAGAAAGTGGTTTAATAATTTAGTATGGCTGGAGAAAGAATGGTAGGGGAAATATATTAGTGAGAAACTTTGCAATTGTAAGTATGGGAACCCTAGCTCTGTCTGAGTCCAGAGGTGAAGCTGATTTCAAGCAAAAAAGGGACAGATGATTCAAATGAGATCTTTAGGTCTCTTTCCTCCTTTACCTCCTTCTTTTTGCTTCGCCTCCTCTCTCTGTCTCTCTCCTCTGTCTCTCACACACACATACACTACATCTACACAGAGTGTCATATACTATCCTTGTCACTCTCCTACCTGACCGTTTACTTCCAGTTCCAAACTGAATAATCCAAGAGATTCTTACTGTCTCAGCATGACTCATTTGTCCCTTCTTGGACTGAACACAGTGGCCAGTATTTGTGACTCACTAGGTCAAGATTACATTTTCTGTCCAAGTGTGGCAGGCACTGTAGGTAGGCAACAAAGAAGCTATTTCCCCAAGGAACAGGGAGTGTCAGACAATAGTTATTTACTACAGAGAGAATCACAGCAAGTCAACTTATTTCAGCAGTTGTTTGTCATAAAAGGTTTTATATAGCCCTGATTTTGTCCAAAGAGTGTTATGTTATGTAGTCATTTTGGTTTGCAATTGATAAAATGTGTGTGTGTGGTTTTTTTTGTTGTTGTTGTTATTTTGTTTGCCAAAGCTGTATCTAGGCATTTTGGCTTTTATTAAAAATATGTGACAACACTTTTCTCTTTGCAGGGAAAATATTGACAACTTATGCACATTAAGGTTTTCTCCTAATTGTACAAATGGCTTTCTGTCAAGAGAACAACATTCTCCCATTTAATCCCTTTGTTACTCATCCATAATATATTGTTTCAAGATACTTAGTAAGGCAGTGATTTTTACTTCCAGCTTTTACTTTTACTTTTGATCTTTTGCTTCCATAACTATAGCTATGGTATCAACTCCTGTTAATTCATTCTTTCATTCACGAAATATTTAATAAGATGGTCCTTTCCTAGACTAGACTCATAGGTAGATAGAGTGATAGCTAGACTAATAGATAGGTTGGAAGCAGAAATGTCCTTGGGTTTTCCATTGACCAAAACAAGTAAGGATCCATGCAAAGACAGGAAATTACGCCAGGTTTGATTTTCTACAAAATAAAACATAAAACTGAAGAATTGTCTGGCAATTAAGAAAAGAAATTTCTCATATGAAGCTTCATATAGTAGACTCAAAAAGCAGAAAGGAGATATTTGGCAATGTCTTTAATTATAACTTTATTACAGAACTAAGATATCCTGAATTTTTCTGAAAGAAGAAGCATCACCTACCCTCTATCAATTACACAGTAGTATAAGAAGGATAAAAGCATAAATAGTAATCTTCACTATTGCTCTGTAGTAGTCAGTTCAATATGCTACTGAAACAAAGAGGTAAATTATTAGTTCTCTTGATGGACACACACACCATGGAAGTTCATCCACTTTGCTATGGGACATGGTGGACACAACTCAAGAGCAGATATGGACTGAGTAAATGGTTAAGATATTCATTTAATGGTTATGGATAAGGCTGTGGCGGCAGAAAAAGTCTTGTGGGAACACAGGATATGATGTAACTTAGAATGCATTCAAAAAGGCTGACTTCTTCCTAGATATCTTAATCTGCCTCTTTATTCTTTTTTTATTTTTTAATATAAATTTGTTTATTTTAATTGGAGGCTAATTACTTTACAATATTGTATTGGTTGTGCCATACATTGACATGAATCCGCCACAGGTGTACATGTATTCCCCATCCTGAACCCCCCTCCCACGTCCCTCCCCATTCCAACCCTCTGGGTCATCCCAGTGCACCAGCTCCGAGCATCCTGTATCATGCATCAAACCTGGACTGGAGATTCGTTTCACGTATGATAATATACACCTTTCAACATGTATATTAACCTGCCTCTTTAAATACGAAGCCAGGAAGGTGAGAGAAAATGTTATTTTAAGAATTCCCCTGCAAAGAAGAAACTGACATTTTCCTCCATTTTAATTGGCTACTCTCTTTGACAGCTATCAGAAATATTATTCAGTGTTGCTACACTATGTATTTTGAGGATAGAAAAGCAAAAGCAATAAGAGTCTTTTCTGACAGTAGTAAAGGAGGGCTAATTAACATATGCATGAGGGAGAGTGTGGGTAAGTAGTTTGGAGAACAGAGTCTGAAGATGAATTCAGTAGGTGTGAATTCTGACAGAACTATTTACTAACTTTGTTACCTTAAATGAGTTACTTAATCACTGTGCCTCAGCATCTTCTTTTGTAAAATGGGGATAATCTATATACACAGAAATTTCCATTATTGTTTATTTAATGTATTAATAATAGCAGTACCATTAGATATCTTTTCTTATGATACCTCTACTATCTATTTAAATTATCTATCTTTACACAGAGATATATAATCTTCCTCATCTCAAAGAGAAGAAAATCGAGGTGCAAAGAACTCTCAGCATTTATGCCTATAGATCTGGTTGTTATGTTAACTGAAAAAAAAAAAAAAAACAAAACAAAAAACTGGTCCAGACTAATATCCATCAGGCTTATGCTGAGGTTGATTTCACTGAGTCTGAAGAAACAGGCTAAATGTGTGATGAGATATGTTTTAAAAACTCAGTCTTTCAGATATCAGCAGCAGGCCCTTTGCTCAGTGGTTTGTTCTTTTAAGGGTGCACTAATTTTGAAGGACCTGAAACCATGGCATTCATGAACACTCCATGTATTGTTTCTTGTATCATGTCAGGAAATACTACTTCATAAGGTTGGGAGAAGAGAAATCAAAATCACTTTTGCAATTTTTTCAGCCTCTACAAATCAAGCACCTGAAACCTCCAAGTTATAAAACACAATCCTATTGGCACAGTTGTTAAGAACACAGGGTCTGTAGGCAGGCTGCCTAGGAATGAATCTGTTTAGAGACATGTTGGTTGTGTGGGTTGTGTGATCTTCAGCAAGTCAACTCATCTTCCTTTGTCTAGACTCCACATCTGCAAAATGGGATGATAATAGTTACCACCTAATAAGGTTGTTGTGAGGACTAAGTAAATTAATATATAAAAGACATTTAAGGCAGCACTTGGCAAATACTAAGAACTCAGTTAATATTTGCTATAATATTTTGACTTAATTTATTTTCTATCCTTGAAGTTAAATAATAATATTTTAACCAGGGACTCCAAGATCACAACTTTCACCAGGCTCATTTTTTGCCTTCCTCCATCTCACTTCTTTTCAGCAGTCACACTAAATTTTTTCTTAAGTCTTCCAACATGCTGACTACTTTCTAGTCTTATGACTTTGGGGTTGGCTGTTTTTATTGCATGGATATCTCTTTTACCTGGTCTCCTTATCCTTCAGTCTAAGTCTCTGTTTAATGTAAATAACTCAAAGTAAAGGTCCACCATCTCCCACCCCAAATTATCCTTCATCAGGACTTCCATTTCTTCCCCTTTTCTTTTTTGATTGTGCCATATGGCATGCAGGATCTTAGTTCCCTGATCAGGAGTTGAATCTTGTGCCTTGCAGTGGAAGACCAGTGGATCTCCAAGGAAGTCTTTTTTTTTTTTTTCTATTTTAAGACTTGTGACTTCAGGGCCCTATTTCCTTCATTCTGTGTACCACAATGTACAGATATTTCATTATTTTTTGTTCTAGCTCCTCTCTATCCCCAATAAATTGTAAGCTCCATGTAGACTGAAAACCCATCTGTCCTTTTCATTGCTTTTTTAAGGATGAGTGGGTGAAGTGCAGGTATAAACCACACAGTAAAACAAAACCTGAATGTATTCCTCTTCCTTAAAGTTCACTGCCAGAATTCTAGACCTTGACATTATATAGTTTTTAATCTACTGTCCAAAAGGTTTTATGTAATAATGGTATAACTCACTTCAGGATCTATGATTACTTCAATTTAGATGCATAATGTACAGCTTCATAAGATCTTACAGCTAAAAGAGATTTTTGAAGTTTATAGCTCAGTATGACCATATTACTGATGAAAGAGGTAGATCTTGGAGCAGAGGGATGACTTGTTCAGTGCTGCTGATAATCAGGGCAAGAGTTATTGTATCAGCTTTCTCATCATTTAGTGCTTTTCCAAACCATCATAGTGTGTTTTTATAGGTAATTGTATTTTATTACTTGCCACAATCACTTCACTAGCTGCCTAACCTCTTTACCCAACCACTACATTCCAGAGATTAGAATGGTTCCTAGCCTTGAGAAACACACATTTGATAAAAACACAATTCTGTCTGATAATCACAATTATCCAGAGACAGCTGTGTAAGGTCAAAGGAACAGCTGTTTGTAGAGTGCCTACTGTGGGTTCTATTGTTCTCAGTGTGTTATGTGAGTTAGCAAGTGAAATTTTCACAAATATATATGGTAGGTGCTATCATCATGCCATCTAACAAATGTGGAAACTGAGGCACTACTTGAGTTACTGATACATTACCAAGGTTCTTCAGTATCATGGGAGTATACACGTACGTGGGTGCTCTTCTAATTAAAATGCTTTCCTACCCTGCTCAAAGCAGAATAGGTTGGAACTGAGGAAGTAGGAGATTACTTAGAGGAGACTGCACTGGACTGGGTCTTGAAGGACCTGGAACCCCTGAAATTTCTGCTGGCCAATATTTTTTCCTCCAGTAACACTTGCAGAAGCTTGTTCTGGCTAGAAATTTACCTTTTCTTTTTATGCATACACTCATGCTTATGTCTAGCAAATTTGGAGTGATCACTTCTCTGTTCAACCCTTCACTTCCCACCTTAGGTAGAATTTAAAATGACAGCTCAAAACATTTCTTGAGTATGAAAGCGTTGCATCAGAGTGTACCCATGAATCCCTTTCCTGGTGGCTCAGATGGTAAAGAATCTGCTTCTGCTGCAGGAGACACCCATGGGTTGGGAAGATTCTCTGGAGAAGGAAATACCCAGTCCAGTATTCTAGCCTGGAGAGTTCCATGGAGAGAAGAGCCTGGCGGGCGACAGTCCATGGGGTCTCAGAGTCAGACATGACTGAATGACTTTCATGTGCCCATGAATTAGTCTGTTTTCTCCTGTGAGATCATGATCTCCATTCTGCTTAACAACTAACTCATGACTACGGTCATGGTTCTATTCAGGACTCAGCTCTCATGGTGGCCTTCAGTGATGCTTAGAGAACCAATGAGCAACAACGCAAGTTCCTCTGTTCTGTTACAGGTAGGGCACACGCTGTCCAGTGCATATGAACTCCTGGAACCTTCTTCCTGTTTTGGATCCTGAATACAAACCTAAACATGGGTTCTTCTTTACCTCTGTGTGTTTCCATTCCCTTTTAGGGTTCATTGAGATGCTTATCATCACAACCTTATTTTCTTCTTAACATCTCTTAAAATTTTGTGTATGTTTGCAGTGAAGGAGGCAAGTGAAACCAAATTTCTCTATAAACAGATACTCTATCTTGGCTGAAATTTGTACAGTTGTGTTTTGCATGGTATAATACTGCTCAGACTTGATCTCAGTTAATTACGAAAACCTGGTCCAGTTCAGTTCAGGTGCTCAGTTGTGTCTGACTCTTTGAGACCCCATGCACTGCAGCACGCCAGGCCTCCCTGTCCATCACCAACTCCCAGAGTCCACTCAAACCCATGTCCATCGAGTTGGTGATGCCATCCAACCATCTCATTCTCTGTTGTCCCTGTCTCCTCCTGCCCTCAATCTTTCCCAGCATCAAGGTCTTTTCATATGAGTCAGCTCTCTGCATCAGGTGGTCAAAGTATTGAAGTTTCAGCTTCAACATCAGTCCCTCCAATGAACACCCAGGACTGATTTCCTTTAGGATGGACTGGTTGGATCTCCTTGTAGTCCAAGGGACTCTCAAGAGTCTTCTCCAACACCACAGTTCAAAAGCATCAATTCTTCAGCGCTAGCCTTCTTCACAGTCCAACTCTCATATCCATACATGACAACTGGAAAAACCATAGCCTTGACTAGATGGACCTTTGTTGGCAAAGTATTGTCTCTGCTTTTCAATATGCTATCTAGGTTGGTCATAACTTTCCTTCCAAGGAGTAAGCATCTTTTAATTTCATGGCTGCAATCACCATCTGCAGTGATTTTGGAGCCTCCCAAAATAAAGTCTGCCACTGTTTCCACTGTTTCCCCATCTTTTGGTCCCATGAAGTGATGGGACCAAATGCCATGATCTGCATTTTCTGAATGTTGAACTTTAAGCCAACTTTTTCACTCTCTTTCACTTTCATCAAGAGGCTCTTTAGTTCCTCTTCACTATCTGCCATAAGGGTGGTGTCATCTGCATATCTGAGGTTATTGAGATTTCTCCCAGCAATCTTGATTCCAGCTTGTGCTTCTTCCAGCCCAGCGATTCTCATGAAATACTCTGCATATAAGTTAAATAAGCAGGGTGACAATATACAGCCTTGACGTACTCCTTTTCCTATTTGGAACCAGTCTGTTGTTCCATGTCCTGTTCTAACTGTTGCTTCCTGGCCTGCATATAGATTTCTCAAGAGGCAAGTTAGGTGGTCTGGTATTCCCATCTCTTTCAGACTTTTCCACAGTTTATTGTGATCCACAGAGTCAAAGGTTTTGGCATCGTCAATAAAGCAGAAATAGATGTTTTTCTGGAATTGTCTTGCTTTTTCCATGATCCAATGGATGCTGGCAATTTGATCTCTGGTTCCTCTGCCTTTTCTAAAACCAGATTGAACACCTGGAAGTTCACAGTTCATGATATATTATTGTTTTTTACTACAGATGGAGAAATAGACAGGCATTTTACGATTTATGATTAAGCCTGCAGAGTGGTATGGCTTGGGTTTGAATATGTGTTTTCTTACATTTACATTTAAATTAGTCAGATCAGTTGCTCAGTCATGTGCAACTCTGTGAGCCCATGGACTGTAGCATGTCAAACTTCCCTATCCATCACCAACCCCTGGAGCTTGCTCAAATTCATTTAAAATAGAAGGGTCAGTTTTTTAGGGAACCACCTTACTGTTCTCCATAGTGACTGTACAAATTTACATTGCCACCAACAGTATGGTCTTCCCTTGTGGCTCAGCTGGTAAAGAATCCACATGCAATACCAGAGACCTGGGTTCAATCCCTGGGTTGGGAACATCCCCTGGAGAATGAAAACGCTACCCAATCCGGTCTCCTGGCCTGGAGAATTCCATAGACTGTATAGTCCATGGGGTTGCAAAGAGTCAGACATGACAGAGATATTTTCACTTCACTTCACCAACACTAAGGGAGGGTTCCCTTTTCTCTACACCTTCTCCAGCATTTCTTGTTTGTGGATTTTTTGATGATTGTCATTTTGATTGGTGTGAGGTGATACTTCATTGTAGTTTTGATTTGCATTTCTCTAACAATTAGCCAAACTAATTGATAATTGATAGATAGAGTGCCTGATGAACTATGAACTATGACCTATGGACTGAAGTTCATGACATTGTGCAGGAGACAGGGATCGAGACCATCCCCATGGAAAAGAAATGCAAAAAAGCAAAATGGCTGTCTGGGGAGGCCTTACAAATAGCTGTGAAAAGAAGAGAAGCGAAAAGCAAAGGAGAAAAGGAAAGATATAAGCAGCTGAATGCAGAGTTCCAAAGAATAGCAAGAAGAGAAAAGAAAGCCTTTCTCAGTGATCAATGCAAAGAAATAGAAGAAGACAACAGAATGGGGAAGAATAGAGATCTCTTCAAGAAAATTGGAGATACCAAGGGAACATTTCATGCAAAGATGGGCTCGATAAAGGACAGAAATGGTATGGACCTAACAGAAGCAGAAGATATTAAGAAGAGGTGGCAAGGATACACAGAAGAACTGTACAAAAGAGATCTTCATGACCAAGATAATCATGATGGTATGATCACTCACCTAGAGCCAGACATCCTGGAATGTGAAGTCAAGTGGGCCTTAAAAAGCATCACTACGAACAAAGCTAATTGAGGTGATGGAATTTCAATTGAACTGTTTCAAATCCTGAAAGATGATGCTGTGAAAGTGCTGCACTCAATATGCCAGCAAATTTGGAAAACTCAGCAGTGGCCACAGGACTGGAAAAGGTCAGTTTTCATCCCAGTGCCTAAGAAAGGCAATGCCAAAGAATGCTCAAACTACTGCACAATTGCACTCATCTCACATGCTAGTAAAGTAATGCTCCAAATTCTCCAAGCCAGGCTTCAGCAATACGTGAACCGTGAACTTCCTGATGTTCAAGCTGTTTTTAGAAAACGCAGAAGAACCAGAGATCAAAGTGCCAACATCCGCTGGATCATGGAAAAAGCAAAAGAGTTCCAGAAAAGCATCTATTTCTGCTTTATTGACTATGCCAAAGCCTTTGACTGTGTGGATCATAATAAACTGTAGAAAATTCTGAGAGAGATGGGAATACCAGACCACGTGACCTGCCTCTTGAGAAATCTGTATGCAGGTCAGGAAGCAACAGTTAGAACTGGACATGGAACAACAGACTGGTTCCAAATAGGAAAAGGAGTGCATCAAGGCTGTATATTGTCACCCTGCTTGTTTAACTTATATGCAGAGTACATCATGAGAATCGCTGGGCTGGAAGAAGCACAAGCTGGAATCAAGATTGCTGGGAGAAATATCAATAATCTCAGATATGCAGATGACACTACTCTTAAGGCAGAAAGTGAAGAGGAACTAAAAAGCCTCTTGATGAAAGTGAAAGAGGAGAGTGAAAATGTTGGCTTAAAGCTCAACATTCAGAAAATGAAGATCATGGCATCCGGTCCCATCACTTCATGGGAAATAGATGGGGAAACAGTGGAAACAGTGGCAGACTTTATTTTGGGAGGCTCCAAAATCACTGCAGATGGTGATTGCAGCCATGAAATTAAAAGATGCTTACTCCTTGGAAGGAAAGTTATGACCAATCTAGATAGAATATTGAAAAGCAGAGACAATACTTTGCCAACAAAGGTCCATCTAGTCAAGGCTATGATTTTTCCAGTGGTCATGTATGGATGTGAGAGTTGGACTGTGAAGAAGGCTGAGCGCTGAAGTATTGATGCTTTTGAACTGTGGTGTTGGAGAAGACTCTTGAGAGTCCCTTGGACTGCAAGGAGATCCAACCCGTCCATTCTGAAGGAGATCAGCCCTGGGATTTCTTTGGAAGGAATGATGCTAAAGCTGAAGCTCCAGTACTTTGGCCACCTCATGTGAAGAGTTGACTCATTGGAAAAGACTCTGATGGTGGGAGGATTTGGGAGCAGAAGGAAAAGGGGATGACAGAGGATGAAATGGCTGGATGGCATCACTGACTCGATGGATGTGAGTTTGAGTGAACTACGGGAGTTGGTGATGGACAGGGAGGCCTGGGGTGCTGCGATTCATGGGGTCGCAAAGAGTCAGACACGACCTAGCGACTGAACTGAACTGAACAATTAGCAATGTTGAACATCTTTTTATGTACCTCTTGGCTATCTGTATGTCTTTTCTGGAGAAATGTCTGTTTAGGTCTTCTGAATGCAGCAACTTGGATGGACCTAGAGGCCAGCATCCTGAGTGAAGTAAGTTTGACAGAGGAGAAATATCATATGACATCCCTTATATGTGAAATATAAAAAGAAATAATGCAAATGAACTTACTTACAAAACAGACACAATCTCATAGATTTAGAAAACAGACTTATGGTTGCTGGGGAGAAGGATGGGGGAAGGGATAATTAGGGAACGTGGAATGGACATGTACACAATGCTATATTTAAAATCGGTATCCAAAAAGGGCCCACTGTATAGCACATGGAACTCTGCTCAATATTATGTGGCAGCCTGGATGGAAGGGGAGTTTGGGGGAAAATGGAATCATATATATGTATGGCTGAGTCCCTTTGCTGTTTACCTGAAACTATCACAGTATTGTTAATTGCTATACCAACACAAAATAAAAAGTTAAGAACAAATAAATTGGAGTGGTCAGAAGCAAGGGGTAGGGATTTAGATGATGTGGGATTGCATTCAGACTCTATTGCTTATTTGCTGTGAGATCCTGAACATCCCTACCTAAAACCAGTTTCTTTTTTTTCCCCATCTGTGAAATGGAATAATTCCTAGTGATCACCAATTGTTTATATGAAACAAAGCAGTCAGCGCTAAGCAATTTGCAAATGATTTCCAAATGGTCATTATGATAATTTTTATAGTCAAGCTATCTCCCTACTATCTACAGGTAAGTTAAATTTCCAATTCAGCTTTGAATTAAAGTATGTTTTTCTGGAATGACAAATGTGAAATGCTCTCAAAATTAATATCTATTTCTTTTCATTATTCCAGAATTCATAAATTTCCTCATGCATTTCACTGACTCTAAAATATTGAGATTGTTTCTTGATCCTGAGAGATATAGATTTACATCAGGATTGGGTTTGGGGTCCTAATAGTTTATTTTATGATCAATGGTGACATTTCACCCCTCCCTCGCTTTCCCAAATAATTTGGTGGAATCTGATCATATTTTATGTTATTAATAAATTATCAATTTACCATGTGGGATAAATTTGAAAAGAGTGGTCTAATATTGCATGATTTCATATAAATTTCTCTAGTTTTTTAATTAACAATGCTGAACACATATACTGTGTATTTCTGGTAGTCATTTATGGTACTCACTTATGTGTGTTCGTAAAAGATTTCCTCTAAACCAGAGCAGTGCATTTTAATTTTAACATAGGAATCATTTGGAGATCTTGTGAAATTTCAGATTCTGATTTTGTAGGTTTGTAATGAAATTGAAGAAAGCAGGGAAAACTGCAAGACCATTCAGGTATGACCTAAATCAAATCCCTTATGATTATACAGTGGAAGTGAGAAATAGATTGAAGGGCCTAGATCTGATAGATAGAGTGCCTGATGAACTATGGAATGAGGTTCATGACATTGTACAGGAGACAGGGATCAAGACCATCCCCATGGAAAAGAAATGCAAAAAAGCAAAATGGCTGTCTGGGGAGGCCTTACAAATAGCTGTGAAAAGAAGAGAAGCGAAAAGCAAAGGAGAAAAGGAAAGATATAAGCATGTGAATGCAGAGTTCCAAAGAATAGCAAGAAGAGATAAGAAAGACTTCTTCAGCGATCAATGCAAAGAAATAGAGGAAAACAACAGAATGGGAAAGACTAGCGATCTCTTCAAGAAAATTAGATACCAAGGGAACATTTCATGCAAAGATGGGCTCGATAAAGGACAGAAATGGTATGGACCTAACAGAAGCAGAAGATATTAAGAAGAGCTGGCAAGAATACACAGAAGAACTGTACAAAAAAAAGATCTTCACAGCCCGGATAATCACGATGCTGTGATCACTCATCTAGGGCCAGACATCCTGGAATGTGAAGTCAAGTGGGCCTTAGAAAGCATCACTACGAACAAAGCTAGTGGAGGTGATGGAATTCCAGTTGAGCTATTTCAAATCCTGAAAGATGATGCTGTGGAAGTGCTGCATTCAATATGTCAGCAAATTTGGAAAACTCAGCAGTGGCCACAGGACTGGAAAAGGTCAGTTTTCATTCCAATGCCAAAGAAAGGCAATGCCAAAGAATGCTCAAACTACTGCACAATTGCACTCATCTCACATGCTAGTAAAGTAATGCTCCAAATTCTCCAAGCCAGGCTTCAGCAATACGTGAACCATGAACTTCCTGATGTTCAAGCTGGTTTTAGAAAAGGCAGAGGAACCAGAGATCAAAGTGCCAACATCCGCTGGATCATGGAAAAAGCAAAAGAGTTCCAGAAAAACATCTATTTCTGCTTTATTGATTATGCCAAAGCATTTGACTGTGTGGATCACAATAAACTGTTGTAAATTCTGAAAGAGATGGGAATACCAGACCACCTGACTTGCCTCTTGAGAAATCTGTATGCAGGCCAGGAAGCAACAGTTAGAACTGGACATGGAACAACAGACTGGTTCCAAAAAGGAAAAGGAGTACGTCAAGGCTGTATATTGTCACCCTGCTTATTTAACTTATATGCAGAGTATATCATGAGAAACGGTGGACTGGAAGAGACCCAAGCTAGAATCAAGATTGCAGGAGAAATATCCATAACCTCAGATATGCAGATGACACCACCCTTATGGCAGAAAGTGAAGAGGAACTCAAAAGCCTCTTGATGAAAGTGAAAGAGGAGAGTGAAAATGTTGGCTTAAAGCTCAACATTCAGTAAATGAAGATCATGGCATCCAGTCCCATCAGTTCATGGGAAATAGATGGGGAAACAGTGGAAACAGTGTCAGACTTTATTTTTTGGGGCCCCAAAATCACTGCAGGTGGTGACTGCAGCCATGAAATTAAGACACTTACTCCTTCGAAGAAAAGTTATGACCAACCTAGATAGCATATTCAAAAGCAGAGACATTACTTTGCTGACTAAGGTCCGTCTAGTCAAGGCTATGGTTTTTCCAGTAGTCTTGTATGGATGTGAGAGTTGGACTGTGAAGAAGGCTGAGCGCTGAAGAATTGATGCTTTTGAACTGTGGTGTTGGAGAAGACTCTTGAAAGTCCCTTGGACTGCAAGCAGATCCAACCAGTCCATTCTGAAGGAGATCAGCCCTGGGATTTCTTTGGAAGGAATGATGCTAAAGCTGAAGCTCCAGTACTTTGGCCACCTCATGCGAAGAGTTGACTCATTGGTAAACACTTTGATGCTGGGAGGGATTGGGGGCAGGAGGAGAAGGGGACGACAGAGGATGAAATGGCTGGATGGCATCACTGACTCGATGGACGCGAGTCTGAGTGAACTCCGGGAGTTGGTGATGGACAGGGAGACCTGGCGTGCTGCGATTCATGGGGTCGCAAAGAGTCGGACACGACTGAGCGACTGAACTGAACTGAACTGAACAAAATTCTGCATTTCTGACAAGAACCCAACTTTGAGTAACCAGGCTCTGAAAATTCCCTAATTAAGAGCTTTTAAATATATATGTATTCCTGGGCTTTATTCTCAGTGATTCTAATTTAATAAGAATAAAATAATGTTTATATATTTGAATATCCACATATGTGATTTTGATAATATATGCCTGTTTTTTTAACTGCCAAAATATTTTTCAATTATGGAAGTTTGATTAATTGCGGTTTAACCTGTCTTTGAAGCCTACCCTTCTATGATCTGTTCTTTGTGGTGTAGCAGCACCAAATTACTAACAGTTCTGAATATGCTCTCTCTTCATGCACTGTTTCCTTTGCTTAAAAAGTTGTATTTTTATTCTGTTTATTGAGGAAATGACTTGTTGTCCAAGGGACTCTCAAGAGTCTTCTCCAGCACCACAGTTTGAAAGCATCAGTTCTTCAGTGCTCAGCCGTCTTTACAATCCAACTCTTTTATCCATACACGACTACTAGAAAACTTATAGATTTGACTAGACAGACCTTTGTCATCAAAGTGGTGTCTATGCTTTTGAATACGTGGTCTGGGTTTGTCAGAGCTTTTCTCCCAGGGAGCAGGCATCTTTTAATTTTGTGGCTTCAGTCACCATCTGTGGTGATTTGGGAGACTATAAAATAAAATCCGTCACTAATTCTGCTTTTACTCCATCTGTTTACCATGAAGTGATGGAACTGAATGCCATGATCTTAGTTTCTTGAATGTTGAGTTTTAAGCTAGCTTTTCCACTCTCTTCTTTCATCCTTATCAAGAGGCTCTTTTAGTTTCTTCACTTTTAGCCATTATAGTGGTATCATCTGCATAGATCTAGCTGTAATATAACCCCCTCTACATAGCCTTCTTTGATGCTCTTATTTAGTGGTTCTCAAATGTGAGTTCTGTCTTATCCTCTTAGGGACAGTTGATAAAGTCTAGAGACATTTTTCATTGTCACAACTTGGGAGGACAGATGGGTTACTACTGACATCTCGTAGGTAGAAGTCAGGGTTGCTGCTAAACATTCTACAATACCTACAACAGCCCCTATAACAAATCTTTATCTAGTCCAAAATATCTGTAGTACTGAGGCTGAGAAACCCTGCTCTAGTCTGTTAGATGTCCCTCATTTATTTTCCTCCACATTGCTTCTATTTTACTACTTATGGCAATTTTTATTGTCTATTTCTCTCTCCCAAGTTTTTATGTTCTTGGACAAGGAATTGTCGTTTTCATTTCTATTTCCTCAGAGCCAGTGGGTTGTGTGTGTGTGTTCCATAAATATTGAACAAAATAAATGTGTAAATATCTCCTAGAATATATAACTAAACTTTAAAAATAAACTCATATGCAGTTTTGTGGTGAGCAGATGGGCTAACCCGAGATCTAGATAGATTCATGGACTTTCAGTGGGGGTGAGATGTTACTGCAGCCTGAAAGGCATAATATCAAATCATCAATCACTGACTATAGGGTCAGCCTCCAGAGCGAGGGGTGGGGGGACCCTACATTTATTGCTTGCCAATTGGAAGGAACACAATTGACTGGAACCAGCTGGTTTTGAACTCTCCCAAAGGCTGTGATCCATTTAATCAGTTTGGAACACATCCATAACTTTGAAGGTGGATCAGGAAGGATGGAAAGCACGGACAAAGTCAGCTAAGACCAGCGATTTCCCCACTTAAAATGTTTGATGTAAGAGACACAATGATTAAAAAAGAAAAAGCTATGTGCATAGGGTCAAGGGTAAGGGTAGGAAGATGGGCCATTCTTTATGATTTTGAAAACTGACAAAATGTGTTTAGTTTGGAATGATCTGAGAAACCTCACATAACTCAGCCTGTGCTCCATTTCACTAACAGTAAGGGGAAATAATCAAATCTGCAGTTCCTGCTTTCTATCTGTCATCTAAGTCATTCCAGGGACAGTAATCCTGGGTAGTGTCTTTTAGTTGGAGCCATTTCCCAGGAGAGACAGAGTTATTAATAAGACATTGCAGGCTGATATACTTTCTCCTACCTGTTTTTGATTTTCTCTCTTTCTAATGCAATTTCACTGATCTCTTGGAAATGAGACATACATGGGATGTTCTTCCTTGCTCATGCATTCCAAATGTGCTTTCCAAATTAAAATGCTGTACCATATGCAAAATTCAGGTGTAGGAGATTAGAAATAATCTCTTACATTTGTATGGGATACTCCTGAGGAGCAACTATAATATTTGCTTTCTTTTAGCCTCACTTTCCCAAGCTGGTTCACTTGCCTTTCCTTATTTTTCAAAACTGGTGACCCCTCCATAATTTTAAATTCAAGTATTTTTTTCCTTCTCATGCCTTTAATGCTTTTTCCCTTTAATACTCAAATATAGTATTTCTTGCAGAGAAGGCAATGGCACCCCACTCCAGTACTCTTGCCCGGAAAATCCCATGGACGGAGGAGCCTGGTGGGCTACAGTCCACGGGGTCACGAAGAGTCAGACACGATTGAGCGACTTCACTTCCACTCTTCACTTTCATGCATTGGAGAAGGAAATGGCAACCCACTCCAGTGTTCTTGCCTGGAGAATCCCAGGGATGGGGGAGCCTGATGGGCTGCCGTCTATGGGGTCACACAGAGTTGGACACGACTGACGTGACTTAGCAGCAGCAGCAGCATAATATTTCTTGAAGCATGCTAAAGTTTAGAATCTACTGATACCTCATTTTTACTGTCACTTTTCCCCCTCATGACCTCACTTAATCTGCATTAGTTCCAAGGTCATTATTCATCCCTTTTATCCTCCTTCAGCCCCTCTACCCTTCTTTCCCTGATTATGTTTGCCTGGCTGAACACCCACCCTGGTTAATTCCAGCTGTCCTCCTCTTACACACACATACCTCAACAGCTGAAGTTGTCTGAAGATTTTTCTTTCCCATTCCCACCTCCATATGTGCACACAGTAACACCCATGTTGACCAGTCTCCCTTCCAAGTTATGACTGCTACCTTGTGAATTTTGCTTCAAAATCTGACCCAGCTCTCTAGGTCAGGGCTTGGAAAATGTTTTCTATAAAGGGCCAGATATTAATAGAAGGCATTTTAAGCTTTGGGAGCCATACGGTTTCTGTCACAATTCGACCCTCCTAGCAGGAAAGCAGCCACAGACTGTACAAAAATGAATGGGTGTGGCTATCTTCCAACTAAAGTATTTACAAAAATAATCAGTGGATTGGATTTGGCTCACAAGCTGTAGCCTGATGACCTTGCTCCAGACCATTCAATCTTCTACTATCTTAGAGGACTATTTTAAATTCCCTCTGTTTCTTAAACCTTGCACAGTTACTCCCTATCTCATACCAAGTCTCTGCTGTTAATCTTGCTTTGTTTGATTAGAAACATCAAAAGAAGGCAGAAAGGAAGAATCACATCTCCTGTCCTCTTTGGATGAGAGCCCATTTTATTCTGCATTCTCTCCTCTGTCTATGGATGAAATATTTATGTTTCCCATTGAGGTTGGTCACACCATTTGCCCACTGGATCCCACCCTCTCTCCTGTATGTAAGGGAAAGTTCCAGCAATTGTCCCCTGGCTTTCCCATGCTATTAATGTTTTCTTCTTTGTGGGGATTGTTCAAATTCATGCTGTCATGCCTATCAGCTTAAAAAAGAAAGAAAAATAAAACCCTATTCCTTGACCTCATGCTCCTCTTTAGCTACAGCTCCATTCCTTTGCTCCACTTATAGCAAATAAACCTTAGTGAGTCATTTGTAGTCATCCCTCCTTTCTCTCTCCTGTCCTTTCTTAAACCCACTACCATCAGATTTTATCTCCACCATTCCACTAAGCAACTCATTAGAACTGACCTACCATATTTACCTTCTCATTGTCAACTGCAATAATCACTATGCTAGTCCCTGTCTCAAAAATATTTAAGGAAATTTGGTAATATGGCATATTAGTCATATGACCTCCATGTGGCCCCTAGGACCCACTGTCTCTTGTGGCCTCCTGTACCTCTGGCTGCTCCTTCTCTAGCTAATGGTTTCACGGTCTGCAGTTGAAATTTCTCATTTTTAGAGTCCTTTTCTGATCAGCCTATGAAAAGTTGCAGTCCCTTAGTACAGTGCTCCTTAGCCCCATTACCTGCTTTATTTTCCCCATAGCACTTGGCAAAATAAAATGTATTGTATATTTATGTATGTTTCTGTTGATCGTCTTTTTCCTCTCACCACTAGAATATAAGCTCTGTGAGTAAAGGGATATTGTTCTGTTCACTGTTGTGTTTCTGGCATGTAGTAGATACTCAATGAACAGTCATTGTATGAATGGATGAATCTTTTAAATCCTTCCGCACACACAATAGTATGGTTGTGGTTTAGTCGCTAAGTTGTGTCCAACTCTTGTGACCCCATGACCTGTAGCCCACCGGGTTCCTTTGTCCATAGGACTTTCCAGGCAAGAATAATTAGAGTGGGTTGCCATTTCCTTCTCCAGGTGATCTTCCTGACCCAGGGATCGAACTCTAGTATCCTGCATTGCGGGCAGATTCTCTGCTAATTGGGCTACCGGTGCTTCCCTGGTAGCTCATACTAGATGCTCTAATTATCCTCTTGAGTATGTGATCCTTTTTCCCCTGTGAAGATAAGATTAACATTCAAAATGGCTAAGTGAGCTGTGCAAAATCATATCTCAGGTGAGAAGAAAGCCTTCAGAGAGATTTTCCACCACAATTTTTTGAGGGATTGCCATCAAATATCTGGTTAACCCCCTAGTTATGAGAGCCTAGCAAAAGCCTGCCTTATTCCACTACTGAGGGGCTCAATCTGTTAGAAAGTTCCAAGTAAATGTTCTTTCCTTATCCTCTCTTGATAAAGAATTGTATATTTTTGCCACTACCTTTCAAATCCACCTTAAAAAATGCATACTTGAATTTTCACAAGATATTTCTGCTACTTTTATTTTCCTTGTCTACTAGAAAATGATTTCTTTTAATACCTACGGGATGTTGCCACCTTTCTGGAACATTCACCACTTTCCTCAAGTTCTTAACTACTGTGTGTGTCTCCATGGTACTCTGGGGGCCACATCATGGTGTTCAGTACTGCAGTTTCTTTCTGCCTGCTGACGGGAAAGAAAGTGAAAGAAAGTGAAGTCGCTCAGTCGTGTCCGACTCTTTGCGACTCCCTGGACTGTAGTCCACCAGGCTCCTCTGTCCATGGGATTCTCCAGGCAAGAACACTGGAGTGGGGTGCCATTTCCTTCTCCAGGGGATCTTCTTGACCCAGGGATCGAACCAAGGTCTCCCACATTGCAGGCAGACGCTTTAACCTCTGAGCCCCCAGGGAAGCCCATATACATGGGCTACTGACAGGGCCATGTATTATTTATCTCATCTCCTATCAAGTCTGTAACAGAGAAAAAAATAATTTTTTGTTCAGTTTTGTACATTGGGCCTTGTACTTGGCATTTTACTTACATGATTTTAATTTTCACAGTGCTATGAGGTAAGTACAAGGATATGCCCACTTGGCAGATCAAGAGGATGAAAAGAAGAGACTGCTATAACATCCCAAAGGCAACTGAAGCTTTCATATTTTATTATTTTTTAAAAAATTTGTTGAGGAAAATTTGACAAATATAGTTGTATATGTTTAAAATATACAATACGATGATTTGATATCCATTGTAGAATAATTATCAAGAACAAGATAATTAACAAAACCTTCGCTTCACATAGTTAACATAGTTAATTTTTTCTTTTGTGTGTGTGTGCGGGGGGGCGGGTGCGGTGAGAATGTTTAAGACCTATTCTTTCTATTCTTTGCAACTTTCAGGTAGGCAACATTGTATGTTAACTGTAGTCACATGTGGTACTTCAGATCCTTAGAACTTATTCTTTAAAAACTGCAAATTTGTCCCTTTGACTTATATCAACCTATGTTACCCTTCTCCCAGCCCACGATGACCAACAGTCTAGTGTTTCTATGAAACCATATAGTATTTGTCATTCTCTGGCTTATTTCACTTAGCATAATGCCATTCAAATTTGTGCATGTAATCACAAATGGCAGGATTTCCTTTTTTAATAGTCTAATAGCATTCCATTTATATATATATACACACACACACACAATATATGCCACAGAATATATATTTTTCTAAAGATATATAAATGGCTTATTTCATATTATATATGAAAAAATGTTCAACATCACTAATCTAAAGCGAAATGAAAATAAAAATCACCATGAGATATAACCTCACACGTGTTAGGATGACAATGATCAAAAGGTAACTGATAACAACAGTTGGCAAAGATTTAGAGAAAAGGGAACTGTTACATCAGTGCAATGCAAGTTGGTAGAGCCATCATGGAAAACAGGATAGCTGTTTCTCAAAAACTTAAAAACAGAACTACCATATGATCCAGCAATCCCACTCCTGGGTATATACATAAAGAGAATGAAACTAGTATCTTGAAGAGATATCTGCACATCTATGATCACTGCAGTATTATTCACAGTATCAAGAAATGAAGTCCCTTTAACGTTTTTAATAGAGGTATAGATAAAGAAGATGTGGCAACTGCAGCTTTTAAACATCGGAAGATGGACCACACACACACACACACACACACACACACACATCTGCTTGACTCTGATGACCATGCTTTTAACGGCTATGTGGTATCCACAATAATTTTGAATGAAGGAAAGAAAATAAAGCAAACAAAAGAATGAGCAAAATGTCACATTCATCTTTCACCATTTGATCTAGCCTGGCCTTTTGAGAAACAGAATATTTGTATTTATTCTGTAAATAATGACCTGTCAGTTTTTTTTTTTTAAACTTTATTTTACTTTACAATACTGTATTGGTTTTGCTATACATCAACATGAATCCACCACGGGTGTACATGAGTTCCCACTCCTGAACTCCCCTCCCACCTCCCTCCCCATACCATCTCTCTGGGTCATCCCAGTGTACCAGCCCCAAGCATCCTGTATCCTGCATTGAACCTAGACTGGCGATTCATTTCTTACATGATATTATACATGTTTTTTTGAAGAGGGCAGCTATAATCCTATCAGATCTCTTCTGAGAAATTATCTCACTGTTTTGGTCACTACTGAACTCCATGATTTTCAGTTGGTTAGTGATTCCAGACCTCTGGGTATCCATAGGGGCTTCTGTGAACTTGGAAGAATGATCTGACTATGGTGGATCTGAGGTTAAAGAGTGAAGTACAGTGGTGAAGAGCCTGGGTAGACTTGAGTGATTTTGGCTCTAGCACCCACTGGCTGATTATCACTCAATGACTTAACCTCCATGTGAATAAATTTCTTCCTCTGTAAAATGGGTTAATAATGCCCCTCAGTTAAGAGTACTAAACTAATCCAATTTAGTAAAGTGCTTAGAAAAGTGCCTGGTGCAAAGTCAACTCTAATGAATTCTTTGCTAAATAAAACTGATTTCTCCTGCCTCTCTTGCAACTGACTTTAGCAATTCAGCAAAAGTGGCACAGAGCTATGTATTGGGTGACTTTAACCTTTTCTTGGAAAGAGCACAGAGAAACAATTTAGGCTTTGTCTCCTGGGGGCTAGCAATTTCTTCTGACTTATTTGACCTGTCAATTCAGAGAAGAAAAAGGGGAAAAAAAAAAAAAAAAAACTTACCAAGCACCTAGTCAGTTCAGTTAAACATCAGTTTGGCTGATTATTCTACACTGAGCTAACTGGCAGTTTGCCTGTGGAGATCAAAATGGCTTGTTTTCGGCCTCACTTGGCATAGGCTGAGAACTGACAAGTAATTTTTGAATTGAGGGAGGTGCAATCTGTGCTGCTTCTGCAAGACATGATTACACCCAAGGTCATGATGCCAGGGTATGAAGAGGAAATCATCAGGCCACTTAGACTGACTCCCGTTGGAGGCCAAACAATATTATCATGTTTGGAGGCCTCGGTTGGTTTTGCTTTCTGAATTTTGTCTGAGTGTGCCAGACCCGCGTTTTCGAGGCTGCTGCATAGCTGTGTGGGTCTGAGTGACGTGGTTGCTATTTTCCATCTGTACCAATGAGGAAGTTTCCCATCTGAACTTTGTCACCTCTGTCTACTTGGCTTCTTTTCCCCAATGTGCATCGTAAGAGCTCAGCTAATGTCTTCTCACTGGATGCTGGATGGGCTGTGCAATAAACAGGCAGGGAACTGACCAAAGTGCAGAAGTTAGACAACACTCAGTTGAGAGGCAAAGGTGATCCCAAAACAGACTCATTTGGGGGTGTTGAAATACTATATTTAAGATCTTACTTTGTTTTCTTCAGAATTCTTACAACAAATGACATTACCAACAACTGGGGCCCCCTTATGAAGACATTTGGCAATTTCCGTCTGAGAAATGCTTGACAGGCCAGGTAGGGACCCCTGAAAAGAGAGACTTAATTGTGCACATGGGCTTAATGATTTCTGGACTCCAGTCACTGTAATTAACTGCCATGAGGTGTTAGTGTTGACTGGCACGGAGAAGGCAATGGCACCCCACTCTAGTACTCTTGCCTGGAAAATCTCATGGATGGAGGAGCCTGGTAGGCTTCAGTCCATGGGGTCGCTGAGTTGGACATGACTGAGCAACTTCACTTTCACTTTGCAATTTCATGCATTGGAGAAGGATATGGCAACCCACTCCAGTGTTCTTGCCTGGAGAATCCCAGGGATGGGGGCCCTGGTGGGCTGCCATCTCTGGGGTCTCAGAGAGTTGGACACAACTGACATGACTTAGCAGCAGCAGCTGACTGGCAAATTCATCTGTTGATGAAATACTCCAAACCTGAGAGGCTTCATCTTCCCCCAAACACCATCTAATGCTACACAGCCCCACCACCACCTCTGAGGCATTGCAGCCACTGTGATGAAGCGTGGGCCTTCAGCAGCAGAGCGTACAGGAGCTGATGTGGGAGGCTTCATCCATTTCCTCTCCCTTCTCTTCTCTCATTTCATACCTTCTCCTGAGCAAGCCCTTTCTGTGTCTTTCCTTTCTACTGATGTAAAGATATCTACAAATTCATACACAAAGCATCATCCCATGAACAACAGCATGGCCACCTCTGGAATAATATCTGTTTCTCAGGACCAGGCTTTCTACAATAGTAAGTGTCATGGTAAGTTCTTTTCTTTTCTAATTTTTTCTTAATCCTCCTGCTCAGAATTTTAGTCCTAGGCTAGATGTTATAATACTTACTTAACACTTTTACTTCTCTCATTCCACAAAGGAAGTGCTGGCTCAGCAACCTTGAGCAGCCAACAGTATCTAGCTATAATTTAGCAATATTGCTTACGTTTCACTATATTTTTATACATACTCTCTATTGCAAATTGAGCTGTTTTTCCTTCAGTGGAATTGGTATAAAGTTCAGTCCATAAACCAATTTATTTCTGTTAAAATTTTGAGTAGGATTCTTATGGAGATTTTAAGTAAATAACAGTAACTGAAATGCACGGAGAGGGCAAAACTCATGTGGAAGATATTTAAATGACTGTAGTGGAGCAAGCATTGCTTTTGAGGGTTGAAATTAGAGTACAAGATAGCAGTACTTCTTAAACTTTAACATACAATTTAACCAACTGAGGATCTAGTTATAGGTTCTGATTCAATAGACCTAGGATGGGTTATGGAACCTGAGATTTGGTGCTTTCAGCAAGTTCCAGGATTGTGCTAGGTGCCCAGGCCCACTATCACTGTGGACATTTTGCAAGGCAAGGATCTGACACTTTTTCTAGCTCCTCCTGATTCAACCAGGCTCACCAAGAACTCATGCTGTAGCATGGGATCAACACTGATCATAGTAATTGAGATGTTACTTGCCCCTATTCTCTCTGTCTGCTGCTGCTGCTGCTAAGTCGCTTCAGTCATGTCCAACAACTCTGTGCGATCCCATAGATGGCAGCCCACCAGGCTCCCGCATCCCTGGGATTTTCCAGGCAAGAATAGTGGAGTGGGTTGCCATTTCCCTCTCCAGTGCATGAAAGTGAAAAGTCAATGCATGAAAGCGAAAAGTGAAGTCGCTCAGTTGTGTCCGACTTTTAGTGACCCCATGGACTGTGGTTCTTAAATCTTCCCGACCCAGGGTTCGAACCTGGGTCTCCCGCATTAGAGGCAGACAGTTTAACCTCTGAGCCACCAGGGAAGCCCTCTTAAAGTTTCGTATTTTTCAAAAATCACCTTCAGTGTTTGTTAAACCATAAATTGCTGGGCCCACCAAGGTAGTTTCTCGTGAAGCAGGTCTCAGAAATGGCCTGAGAAATTGCATTCCTAACAAGTTCCAGAAGATGGTGATAGTGCTTGCCCAGGGACAAGACTATATATAGATTTTACAAGTGGATGTGTGAGTTTCAAGCATGGGAACACAGCAGTACTGGTTAGCACAACACTCATCCTGACTACAGTGCGGCTCCTTTGTTCTCGAAATATTCAAGGCTTCTTTACAGCTTCAGTAGGAATGCCAAGGTATATGGTGGAAACTGGATGGGGTCTCCACCAGCATATGGATCGTCCTGGTGGAGCATCATCCCAGATGTTGCTTTCTCATACGTCCCAGGTGTGTGAATGTTATTGCTGTTGTTCAGTTGCTAAGTCGTGTCTGGCTCTTTGCCACCCCATGGACTGCAGCACGCCAGGTTTCCTTGTCCCCCACTATCTCCTGCAGTTTGCCCAAGTTTATGTGCATTGAATTCATGATGCTATTCAACCATCTCTGCCTCTTCTCTTCTCCTGCCTTCAATCTTTCCCAGAATCGGGGTCTTTTCCAATTAGTTAGCTCTTCACATCAGGTGGCTAAAGTATTGGAGCTCCAACTTCAGTATCATTCCTTCCAATGAATATTCATGGTTGATTTTCCTTAGGATTGACTGGTTTAATCTCCTTGCAATCCAAAGGATTCTCAAGAGTCTTCTCCAGCACCACAATGTGAAAGCGTCAGTTCTTCAGAGCTCAGCCTTCTTTATGTATGTTTCTATGTAAATATGAATATATACATACACAGAGAGAGTAGAGTAGTTCAGTGGTAGGGAGCAGACAGAAGATGTAGTTTCCAAGTCAGATATCACCTTAATTTGACCAAAACCCAGTGACTGTTTGTGACAGAATTTTTGTGATGTGGCAAATACATCTATTTGAGAAGGCCTGATTCAGACATAATGACAGAACACCTATGCACCAACTTGGGTTGTGATTCTTTTTCTTCTCACATTTCTCTCACCTAGATCTGTCACATTATATTACGCATATATATTGTATAGTGTATATATATATATATATATACACACACACATGCATATATATTCTAATATATAAAATAACAACAGTCAGTTCAGTAACCAATTTAAAATCTGTTGCAAGGATTAAAAGAAAAAAATTACCTGTAGAGTGTTTTATTACAACACCAGGACAAATAAATATTGATAGCCAAATAAATAAGCTCTATTTGAGGACAAGGAGGAGGCTGTGTGGCTGGAGCTTCCTGGGGGAGGGAGAGGGAAGAAGATGAAATAGTAGGTGAGGAAGTCAGGGGCCATATCTTACAGAGGCTTGTAGGACAGCACAATTTGGGTTTTAAGTGTAGTGAAAAGTAACTGGAGGGTTTGAAGCTGAAGTGCAATACCATTTGATTTACGATTTAGGACCATCTGTTTGCCTCTCAAAGAACAGAGTATAAGGAAGAAGAGTCAAAGTTGGGAGACTAGTTACAGTGTCCAGGTGGTGGTGATCAACTGACTTGCACAAGCAGTGATGATGGTGAGAAGTGGCCAGATTCAGGCCATATTCTGGAGACAGTGTTGTTGACATTTGCAGAGAGATTGCTGAACAATGGAAAGAAAGAGGAATCGAAGATGACTCTCAGGTCTAAGTGACTGAGTAGAGTGGATAAAGGTGCCATTTACTGAAGTGAGGAAACTCTAAAGAAGCAGGTTTGGGAAGTTTCTCAGTATTTTTGTTTATACACACAACATGTGAACCATTAATTAGGTATGTAAGAAGAGATATTGAGAAAGTCTAGAGTCTGATAGTCAGGGGATAGATTAGAAGTTGATCCACATTTAGGAATCATGAGCATTTGGGGGCTATTCAATGCCTGGTATCTGGCGAAGAGCTTATAAGATGAGAATGTAGGTAGAGAAGAGATCCCCTCTCAGTAAATTCCTGTAGAGAGGCATGGAGAAGAAAAGGATTGGTATTGCAAAGATAACACCTGAAGGTGTGCCAGCACCCGGGAAGGACTGGTCAAGAGGGGAACCAGGGAGGATGGATCCTATGCTCAGCACTTCCAACTCAGTTAAATAATTCTGCACCAGACACGGCCAAAGAACCTAGCTGATAGAAGCATGCAGGAAAGAGGCAGTAGGTCCTGAGCTGTAGGGAGTAAGGGCATCACCAGAAATCCCCAACCGATACCTCAGCATTGAGCAAATCCCTGTTCTTGGAACAACTTCAAGGAGTAGAATGTGCCCTTCAAGTGCTCTTGGCACCTCAAGTATGTGCCAAGAAGAGCTGAAATTGCCATGAGCTGGATAAGAAATGGGCAATTAACCAAAACTAAGTTAATCTAATGAAAATAATAGCATATTGGTTGCATGAGGTCTGAAATTTTCACCCTCTGCATCATGATTCTAATTGCTGGTTGGTGTCAATGCAGTTTCCTAACTAAGAGGAAAAAGCAACTTTTGCTCATCATTTTCCTTTTTCCAGGGAATGCTTGCATTTGCCTGATGCACCAGTTTTGGAACAGGATTTTTTTTTAAAGTGTTTTCTGCATCGTGATGAGCTAAGGAAGCATCTCTCTCTTCCTGGAGTCATGAACCAGACACAGTTAACATAGTGAAATCTGCCGTACATTTAATCAGAGGTAGTTAATTTGATTTTCTAAAATTAAGCAGAGCATCAGTTTATCATTAGGCTTGAGAATTACTGGGTTTCAGAAGTCACCCTGCCTGCCACAAAAGGGCTTTGTTGGATATGAATAATAACAGCCTACAAATATATTGATGATAATGAGCATCTAAATGTTCTGTAAGGAAAAAAAGAAAAAAGAAATTCCTGACAAGCATGAATGGTGACTCGTGGTAGCCAGAATTCTTAAAATTTATGATCATTGCAACAAGAAAAAATAATTATGAATAATAAAAATCTGTTACAATAATTAGCTGTAATGAATGCTCATGGCGAGCTAAATGAACTGGAACAATTAAAGGCAGTATCACATAATTTGCATCTTGTGTTATGTCAGATCCTTTTATCATTAGAGAGATATAGGGAGAAGTAAAAAGAAAGATAAAAAGACAAAGGAGACAAAATGAGAGCTGATGAAGAGAAAGTAAAATAAACCTTTTAGCTTCCTACTTCCTGGCCTCTCAAAACAGGTAAAACATGCTGCGTTTCGCATGTTTTATACTTCAGTTTTTGCATCCGTTCCAAGTTGTCTTTGAGTACATCAATAACGTGAGAAAGATAATCAGTGTAGCAGACATTCAAATGTGACAAAATTGGGTTTGAACAGCTACCTGTCTTTTACATGTTATATAACATAGGCAACTTCCTTAGCGGACCTAAGTCTCAGTTACATTTGTAAAACAGAATACTTACTCATAGATGTTGCCCAAAACTGTAGTGCGGAGTGAATTGTTCATATCTACAGCTAACCCTTAGTAAATGTTCATTATGTACCTGGCATTCTCCTGGATACCTCCATAGGAACTATGTCATTTAGTCCTCCCGACAACCCTAATCAGTAAGAGCTATAATTATCTCTTTTACAGAAGAGAAAACAAGGCCTCAGGTATGGAATACAAAGAGTAAGTGATAGAGTGGTATTTTGTAAAGGCACTTAGTTTCCAGAATTTACATCTTTTGTCCCTATTAAGAAGCTTCTGCTAGCCAGCAGCAGATTTCAGTAAAGGTCAGGTGTCAGTTTTTCATCTCACCTTTATGTGAGCAAAACAAAGTATGCGTTTACACTTGTGAGTAGGCCTTATTGTAATTTACTTTTCCTTATGGCTCAGATGATAAAGAATCTGCCTGCAATGCAGGAAACCTGGGTTCAATCCCCAGGTCTGGAAGACCCTCTGGAGAAGGATACGGCAACCCACTCCAGTATTCTTGCCTGGAGAATTCTATTGACAGAGGAGCCTGGGGGCGATACAGTCTATGGGGACACAAGTAATCGGACATGACTGAGCAGCTAACACTTTCACTTTCAGCTATACAGTATGAAGGGAAACATTTGGGGTTGGCTCTGAAATTTTAATATAACCAATCCCATCCAGTAGGAACCCTGCATTGTGAGAAGACAAGATTACTGCAGGTGACTTTGTCAGTAGGAAGGCGATGAGCAGCTCCCAGAGATAAGCTTTACCTGACACCAAGCAGAATGGAAGGATCATCAGTCACCAGCTTGTCATCCAGGGCATTTGAGAAAAGCCTCACTTGACCCACCCTGACAAGGACCACTCTGTGACATAGATGGTTGTGATTTCCCTGGTACCTGGATTCAGAGCCTTTCTGGGTCAGGCTCAGTATTCTAGTGAGGGGTGGAGGGAAATTAGTTCTATGCCCTGGAGCAGAAAGACAGAAGACTTAATTGCCCAAGTCTCCTTTTATCTGCTTGGGCATTATTTGCAAGTGAAACAGATACTCCCAATCTGTGTCTACTCAGATAACTTTGGAAAAGGTACTCATTACATTGCTTCATTCCATAGTTTGGTGTTATCCACACAGTCAAAGGCTTTACATAGTCAATGAAGCAGATGTTTTTCTGGAATTCTCTTGCTTTTTCTATGATCCAACAGATGTTGGCAAATTGATCTCTTCCAGTAGTCATGTATGAATGTGAGAGTTGGACCATAAAGAAGGCTGATTGCTAAAGAATCGATGATTTTGAACTGTGGTATGGGAGAAGACTCTTGAAAGTTCCTTGGACTACAAGGAGATCAAACCAGTCAATCCTAAAGGAAATCAACCCTGCACATTCATTGAAAGGACAGATGCTGAAGCTGAAGCCCCAATACTTTGGCCACCTGATGTGAAGAATTGACTCATTATAAAAGACCCTGATGTTGGGAAAGATTGAAATGGAGGAGAAGTAGACAGCAGAGGATGGTCACTATTTTTCTTTCAAAAGAAAGGCAGTGACAGGACCTTTGACCTCAGGCCCCTCCTCTCTTGTCCCCACAGCCCAACTCTTTCTTCTCTTAACTCAGGTCCCCCTGCTCACCAGCCTTGTCTGCTCTCTGGTGGTCTGCCTGATGGAGGTTATCAAATAACACAGTTGGAGCATCACACTCCTGTCCTCCAGTTGGCAAGAGGGGGAGGTGTTTATTTTCCTCTTTTTCTCTTTTGAGGAAGTGTCTCCACTTGTCAGATAAATGCCTCCAGGCTAAACAGGGGTCGGCAGGAGTTTGCCTGTAAAGAAAAGAGAGAAGAAAGAAGGAGGAAAGTTCCCTTTAGGCAGCATTTCTCCTTTGGGCAAACAGTGCCAGTTTGCCCAAGTTCCCTGGGCAGAGCCACAGGGCTAAATTTAAGGCATTATTTTCATCTATGGATATCATGTCAGTTAGGAAACTAGTCTGGGATTTATATGGTCTCATTGCCTGAAAATGCTTATTTGTTACTCAGTGGTTGCTAAAATCTCACATATGAAATATTGTCTTTGTTTGATTATAATCAGAAAGGATTGGCTTTCTTTAGTTTGCACAGGGGTCCTTACTCACAGTAGGAGTTAGCTTCAGGCAAAACAGAAATATGGGAAAAGGAAACAGCCCTAGGTTGCCAATTATCTCAGGTCTGTAACAAGAATTGTTTTCCTTGCATTTTCTTGTCAATTGTTTTGTTGAAGGAAAGAGGAGGGAGGGAGAGAGAGAGAGATTGGTTTATTTAGTTGCTTAATTTCTTTAGTCAAGTGATAAGAACATTTATCTTTGCTGAAGTAGTGGATTTTAGTGGTCTTCCAGGGACCAAAAGAATACCTGGGGTTCACTTTCCAGTGTTGCCATTTTCTCAGAGGACTTAGTGAAACAATTTTATTCCCAGTTTACAAATTGGAGTTTCTTTTTGAAAAAGGCAGTACATGGTCAGGTTTTTTGAACTGACTTTAATCAAAGAGTTCAAAATCCCTTATTTCAAGGCCTAGATTTGTTGTTTTTACATTAATTGTGTGTGCTTGTCATTTCTGGGTCAAAGTAAATTTTTGTCTAAACCAAATACTTTCATGTAAGACAAGGACAGTCGGACATCAGAATCATCTCCCAGGAATGGCTTCAAACTACTTCTTTTGATAACATTCTGCCTGACATGTTCAGTGCACCCATCACATCAAAGTTGATTCTGTTTTTTTTTTTTTAAAAAAAGACAAGGAGGAAACTCTTTAATTTTGTTTTTCTTAGGAAATGCATGTTTCAGTTTTCTGTCCATGTGTATTTTTAAAACCACTGATGCACTTTCAAAAGAAGATTTTCAATAACCTTGAGTAGAGACGTAGAATGCACAATTCTTATTTTGAACACATAGAACCTGACAGATTTAGGAAAAGTTGTTAGAGGAGGTCGTGTTGGGGCAGTTCTATAAAATGTTTAATGCTGACCTTAGTGGCCATGAACAGAATGAAAGCCTTCGAATTACCTTCCCTTTTTGAATGGTGATAAGTTGACACTGTTTAAAGTACACCGTCTTTTCTATTGTCCCTGCCAAACTCCTGGCTTGGGGCTTTCTGATGCACCCAAGCTTTCACACAAGGTCTCCTATTGCATAAAAAACGTATGGCTGAGATTGGGAGCAAGTGACTTTCTGGGAAGGATCCATAAAGTACTAATTAAATGTTATCATTAATGGAAACATTATGGAAGAAAAATACATAAGTCAAATGTCACTATATGTATGGCCTTTCATATTTTGTCGAAAATGATGGCTGGGGAATGGGATTTTAAGGGCTGCTGAAATATGTGTACTTTGATGAAACTAATAAAAATATCTATGGTAAAATAAATAAAACATTTCTAAGATTTCATGTCCTTATTTATTTCATGATGGTTCTTAAGTTCCCAGGAAATGCCAGATAAATAGTGGGGATGCTTGAACTATACCATTTAATGGTACAGTTACTTTACTTAAGGTGCAAAAAACTACTGGGACAGATAGGAGATCCTCAACTTTGTATCAGAGATCCATGCCTAAAGGATGAGCTGCCAAGTGAAAGCGTGATCAGTAAGGGCTTCAGAGAAGGAGGTACCACTGAGTTTACTTTTACCTGTGAAGTATCTTTAGGGAGAACAACATATTAGAAACTCAAGAAAGTTGGTCAATGCCAGTAAGTTTGCCTAACAATCTCAGTTCTTTCTCTTTTTTTAGCTAAAACTGCCCTGACCTTAGCGTGAAATCTTGGAAAGATTCCTACTTTTGCATTCCAAGCCCCTATGATGAAAAGAACATCTTTTTTTTGGTGAACTGGTCAACTTCAGCTTCTTTGGCATAGTGTTTGGGACACAGACTTGGATTACTGTGATAGTGAATGATTTGCCTTGGAAACAAACCAAGATCATTTTGTCATTTTTGAGATTATACCCAAGTACTGCATTTCAGACTTTTGTTGACTATGAGGGCAACTCCATTTCTTCTAATGGACTCTTGCCCACAGTATTAAATACAATGGGTGTCTGAATTAGATTCATCCATTCCCATTCATTTGAATTCACTGATTTCTAAAATGTTGATGTTCATTCTTGCCTTCACTTGTTTGACCACTTCCAATTTACACTGATTCATGGACCTAACATTCCAGGTTCCTATATGATACTGTTCTTTACAGCACTGGGCTTTCCTTTCACCACTAGACATCCACAACTGAGAATAGTTTCCACTTTGGCCTAGCCACTTCATTCTTTCTGGAGCTGTTAGTAATTGCCCTCTATTCTTTTCTTGTAGCATATTGGATGCCTTCCTACCTGGGGAGGCTCATCTTCCAGTGTCAGATCTTTTTGTCTTTTCATACTGTTAATGGGGTTCTCCCGGCAAAAATCCTGGAGTAGTTTACCATTCCCTTCCCCAATGGACCACGTTTTGTCAGAACTCTTCAGTGTGACCTCTCGATCTTGGGTGGCTGCACAGCACTGCTCATGGCTTCATTGAGTTTCGCAGGCCCCTTTGCCATGACAAGACTGTGATCTATGAGAGTGTTTTGGTGGTATATAAAGCTGAAACTCCAGTACTTTGGCCACCTCATGTGAAGAGTTGACTCATTGGAAAAGACTCTGATGGTGGGAGGGATTGGGGGCAGGAGGAAAAAGGGATGACAGAGGATGAGATGGTGGGATGTCATCGCCGACTCGATGGACGTGAGTTTGAGTGAACTGCCTGAGTTGGTGATGGACAGGGAGGCCTGGCGTGCTGTGATTCATGGGGTCACAAAGAGTCGGACATGACTGAGCAACTGAACTGAACTGAACTGAACTGAACTGAACTATTTGGATGAGGATGGGCACAGGGTTCATGACTCTTTAATTTTTGAAAACGTTCTCAGCTTTATCCTGGGCTTCCTTCTCTTCTTACTCTCTGTTCTCTACCTAGCATACCTCTTGTACAGTAATGCCTTCACCCGCTAGCTGTATCCAATGAAAAATTGTATCACTAGCTGACAATTTTCCTCTGAGTTCCAGACGGATAGAGTCTAGCATCTAGTCCATGCTTCTTCTTCTCTAGAAAGTTTTGAAGATATCTTTGAAATCAAGCAGAACTCATTTGGTTGAGTGTCACTAATAGTTCAATTAGCCTTCACCAGAAACTCCATGTTTTTGCTTAACCCACTCATTCCTAAGCTCCCTCCACATCCAACACATCACTCTTGATTTTACTTTTTAAACACCTCTGGAACCTGGCAATTTTCCTTTATATCTATTACCAAAAGCTATTCCAAACTACAATAAACCTTTTCTGGTTCAAGGTTTAGTTACAGAATTATATTTTGTCCCTTATATCAGTCAGGTTGTCAGGATTCTACAGAAGAATGTGTGTGTGTGTGTGTGTGTGTGTGTGTGTGTGTACATGCTACTGTGCATACTCAGTTGCTTCAGTTCAGTTCAGTCCAGTTCAGTCGCTCAGTTGTGTCCGACTCTTTGTGACCCCATGAATCGCAGCACACCAGGCCTCACACAGTTGTGTCCAACTCTGTGTGACCCCATGGACTGTAGCCCACCAGGCTCCTCTGTTCATGGGATTCTCCAGGCAAGAATACTGGAGTGGGTTTCCATGCTGTCCTCCAGCGAATCTTCCTGACCCAGGAATCAAACCCACATCTCTCACATCTCCTGCACTGGCAGGCAGTTTCTTTACCACTAGCACTACCTGGGAAGGCTGCTGCTGCTGCTGCTAAGTTGCTTCAGTCGTGTCCAACTCTACGCGACCCCATAGACGGCAGCCCACCAGGCTCCCCTGTCCCTGGGATTCTCTAGGCAAGAACACTGGAGTGGGTTGCCATTTCCTTCTCCAACACCTGGGAAGCCTATATATGTAAAAACGTGTGTGTGTGTGTGTGTGTGTGTGTGTGTAGTTATGTTAGTAGCTCAGTAATGTTCAATTTTTTGTGACTCTGTTGTCTATAGCCTAGCAGGCTCCTCTGTCCATGGAATTTTCCAGGCAAAAATAATTGAATGAGTAGCCATTCCCTTCTCCAGGGGATCTTCCTGACCTAGGGATTGAACTCAGGTCTCCTGCATTGCAGGCAGATTTTTAACCATCTGAGCCACCAGCTGCTGCTGATATGTCATATCAGTCGTGTCCGACTCTGGGGATGTCCTATATATGATTTGTTTTAAGGCGTTGACTTACACAATGGTGGAGGCTGGCAAGTTTGAAATCTATTGGGCAGAAGGCCAGTTAGAAGCACATTGGAAATTCAAGCAGTCTTGAGTTTAAAATTTATAGGACTGGCAATAATAAAGTTAGAGACTTGTGCAGTATTTATTTTATCTTCATAATTTTTATTGGAGTATCATTGATTTACAATGTTGTGTTAGTTTCAAGTATACAGCAAAGTGAATCAATTATACATATACATATATCTACTCTTTTTTTAGATTCTTTTTCCATATAGGCCATTAGAGAGTATTGAATAGAATTCCCTGTGCTATACAGGATGTCTTTATTATCTATTATACATATAGTACTGTGTATTCTTTGGAAGGAATGATGCTAAAGCTGAAACTCCAGTGCTTTGGCCACCTCATGTGAAGAGTTGACTCATTGGAAAAGACTCTAATGCTGGGAGGGATTGGGGGCAGGAGGAGAAGGGGACGACAGAGGATGAGCTGGCTGGATGGTATCACTGACTCGATGGACGTGACTTTGAGTCAACTCCGGGAGTTGGTGATGGACAGGGAGGCCTGGCATGCTACGATTCATGGGGTCGCAAAGAGTTGGACATGACTGAGCAACTGAACTGAACTGATATGTCAATCTCAATCTCCTAATTTATCCCTTCCTCCCCACTTTCCCCTGTGGTGACCATAGTTTATTTTCTAAATCTGTGACTCTATTTCTGTTTGGTGAATAAGTTCATTTGCACAATTTTTTAGATTTCACACATAAATGATATCATATGATATTTATCTTTCTCTGATTTACTTCACTCAGTATGACCATCAGGCAATATGTCTTTGTTGCAGTTTTAAGACAGAAATTTTTTCTCTAGGAAATATTTGTTTTACCTCTTAAAATTCTTATGTAGAAAATTAGGCATGAGCAACAAGGGGTGGCCTAGCCAGAAAAGGATGCAAGCCGATGTTTAAACCCCATCTCAGACACATCCAGAGGAGCTCACAGATATGCTGCAAAATAACCACAGAGACTTTTCTAACTCCTGCACATGCATCATAGGCAAACAATGTATACAAACTAACCATGGGGGCTTCTTCATGTAAATGTAGGCAGCTAGGAGTACATTAAGCATTCACAAATATTCTATACATATATACATCTGATTATAACAGACTAAATTATGGGAAGATAGGTGCAATAGAACCTGTTGTTATGTAACTTGCAACAGTCAATTGGCCTTGGGTGTATGTTCATTTGCATACCCTTTCCTGATTGGTGGTGGATACATGCCCTATTTTGTATAGGGAAAAACCAAAAGAAGGAAATGGGAAGTATAAAAAGGGAAGGTTAAGAGAGATCATTAGGATGACTCCTTCAGAGTTAGCCTGCTCTCATATCTCAGGAATATCTGTTTAATAGAGGTTCTGTCTGCTTGAGCTGTAACTGAGCTGTAATTTGTCAGTTGTTTTAAACCCTTTAGTCCATCATTCCAAATCTTTGTTGTAATAAGACAAGAACAGAGGGAGAGAAAAAAATTGACCTGATATTTGGTGCTGTGAGTTGGATCACTGTTGAGTACATGACTTGGATTGTTGACTGCCTCTGGATAAGATAAGGGTCCTTGCCCTGTGGCTGGAAGGACCTTGATTCCTGAGGATGCTTCCTCTGTGATATCTTGCTTCTGCTGCTGCTGCTGCTAAGTCACTTCAGTCATGTCCGACTCTGTGTGACCCCATAGACAGGAGCCCACCAGGCTCCCCTGTCCCTGGGATTCTCCAGGCAAGAACACTGGAGTGGGTTGCCATTTCCTTCTTCAATGCATGAAAGTGAAAAGTCAAAGTGAAGTCACTCAGTCGTATCCAACTCTTAGCAACCCCATGGACTGCGGCCTACCAGGCTCCTCTATCCATGGGATTTTCCAGGCAGGAGTACTGGAGTGGGGTGTCATTGTATTCTCCAATCTTGCTTCTAGCCTCCTCAAACTCTCTGCAAACAGGCAACCAACTATGGATGCAACTGAGGGGCTCTGGCTGGGGCTACTCCCTAGGGTGCTCCAAAGGTGTTTTCTGAAAGCTCTATTGTCTGCTATGCCCTAGTAGCTGCCACTCAGATAGGTGAGGGCTCTCTTCTCTTCTTTCTCTGATTATGCTCTGTGAATAGGTGTGTGGCTCTGGATGTAGCTGAGGGACTTGTCTGGCTTCACTTTGTAGGTTGAATTAATACAGACTTGTCTTTAGTGTCCTCAACATGAAGTATAATAGTTTCATTGTACCTAGGATTACTGAGAAGGCAATGGCACCCCACTCCAGTACTCTTGCCTGGAAAATCCCATGGATGGAGGAGCCTGGTAGGCCACAGTCCACGGGGTCTCTAAGAGTCAGACATGACTGAGCGACTTCTCTTTCACTTTTCACTTTCATGCATTGGAGCAGGAAATGGCAACCCACTCCAGTGTTCCTGCCTGGAGAATCCCAGGGACGGGGGAGCCTGGTGGGCTGCTGTCTGTGGGGTCACACAGAGTTGGACACGACTGAAGTGACTTAGCAGCAGCAGCAGGGTTACTGAAAGTCAAGCGCATGTTGTTTTTATTATTGGAACATTAATTGCTAAATAGGTCTAAATTTACTTACTTTTTTGTCTTGTGAGAAAGAAACTATAGATGTTTGGTTCTGCCTTGAGATGTCCACTACCAATCTATAGAATGCTAATGAAGAAGACAGTTTGTGGTTGCTTACAGAAAGCAGAATGAGTGTTTTCAGAAAAAGAAGGTATGAGAAATGGAAATACATTTTTCGGAAAGGAAAAAGGGTGATTTTGTCCTCAAAAGTGAAAATCACTCAGTCTGACTTTTTGCAACCCCATGAGGATTCTCCAGGCCAGAATACTGGAGTGGGTAGCCTTTCCCTTCTCCAGGGGATCTTCCCAACCCAGGAATTGACCCAGGTCTCCTGCATTGCAGGGGGATTCTTTACCTGCTGAGTCACAAGAGAAGCCGTTTTTTTGAATTTTGGATTTTGTCCTAGTGCTGGCTATTTCGGAACTGAAAGAATAAGTAACAAAGTATGCCTACGGAAAGTGGCAGAAAGTTTGTGGAAGGGGAACACTGAGAGAAGAATTTTGTCTGTGGTCAAGGTCTTCTATGGTTGGATTAAATTTAATTAGAGAAATGGATTTTATTAAGAATAGGCTGGTGCAGAACTAGATTTGATATTTCTCTTTCATAAGAAAATAAGTTTTCCTGGAATACTTCTTTTGATATCAAATCAAATGGCATCAATTGCCTCATCCAAGACTTATTGAGGCCCTTATATCTTTACACCCAATAGTGTCTAATCCTTATATATGACTTCTGGGAAGAGTACTGCTGGACAGCAGTTGGTTCTCAGTCCTAGACTTAAAAGATGCCTTCTTTTGCATCCAGTTGGCACCAGAATCACAATACTTGTTTGCATTGAATTTACTCTGGGAGCCACCATTCAAGTTTTAAGTGTTCACCAAGTACCAGACCTACTAAATAAACAAGCCTCAGCTTGGCTGTCAGACAGTAGAGTCCTCAGATGTCAAATTCTTTTATTTGAAAATCCACAGATATTCAGTTCAGTTCAGTCACTCAGTTGTGTCCGACTCTTTGTGACCCCATGGACTGCAGCATGCCAGGCCTCCCTGTCCATCATCAACTCCTGGAGTTTACCCAAATTCATGTCCAGTTGAGTCAGTGATGCCATTCAACCATCTCATCCTGTCGTCCCCTTCTCCTCCTGCCCTCAATCTTTCCCAGCATCAGGGTCTTTTCAAATGAGTCAGCTCTTTTCATCAGGTGCCCCTAGTATTGGAGTTTCAGCTTCAATATCAGTCCTTCCAATGAACACCCAGGACTGATCTCCTTTAGGATGGAATGGTTGGATCTCCTTGTAGCCCAAGTGACTCTCAAGAGTCTTCTCCAACACCACAGTTCAAAAGCATCAATTCTTCTGCACTCAGCTTTCTTTATAGTCCAACTCTCACATCCATACATGACTACTGGAAAAACCATAGCCTTGACTAGACGGATATTTGTTGGCAAAATAATGTCTCGGCTTTTTAATATGCTGTCTAGGTTGGTCATAAACTTCCACAGATATTACCCCTTGTCATTTTCTGTAAGTTTAGCAGTCCCTGGTCCCTAAGCTGCTTTATGCCTACAACCAGAACCCTGCCCTCTCTGGAAGTGACACAGATCTACCTAGCTTAGCATTAGACTACTCTTAACACCACTAACAGGACCAGATAACCCATTCCTTTACCATTACTTCTGTTATTACCTAAAAGTCAGTCTTCAGGAATATTTATCATAAATGAAATATTTATCGTTAGTGATACCCTAAACTATTATTACAGGGGACTGGGGGAAGAAATCAATGACTTACATCATCTCAGAGTGATAAAAGAACTAGATTTGTGGCTATTTCACAAAGTTTCCAGTCTCTGGGCACAGGTTTGGATTGCTTTATATCATACTATCTCTTCCTACCCAAAGTGGACAAATTGCCAACAAGTTTATCCAATCCTTCCACTCAGCCCATCTAACATCTCTCCACTGGAGTTCCTGGGGATGCCCAACTCCAGTAAAGGGGGTCCCAAATGAGTCTCACAAGCTGCCTTGTGATCTATGTCCTGATCTGGGGACCACTGGCTCTCAGATTGGAACCCTTTAACCCCACCAAGCAATCAGGAAAGGGGATAATTCCAAGTGGTCCCTTTCCCAAAAGTGTTCAGGAATCTGAGGAAGGGACTGAAGTTTCCCCCACAGGATATTTATTGCTTGACATGTGAAGCCCTGAGGCATACTTTTGGGCTTCTCTTAAGACCCTAACATACTGGGGGTCAGATAAGGATTGATTAAATATGACCACGATGTCTTTCCACATCAATAAAAAGCCAAAGTAAAGTACTGAAATGTATCTATATATTTGCCTGTAGCATCTGTATAGCTTCCCAGTTTTGCTTGATCTATCTTAGTTCTCAGAGGAAATTAAGGCAGCATACACTCAAGGCCAGTTGACCATTGCAAGTTATGTAACAACATTTCTACTGAACCTATCTTCCCATAATTCAGTCTATTATAATCGGATGTGTATATGTATACAATATTTATGAACACTTAAGGTGCTCCTAGCTGCCTAAGGTTACTTGGGGAAGCCCCTGTGGTTAGTTTGTATCCACTGTGTGCCCAGGGTCCATGTGCAGGAATTAGAAAAGTTTCTGTGGTTATTTTGTAGCCTATCTGTGTGCTCCTCTGGGTGTCTCTGGAATAGGGTTTAGATATCAGCTTATATCCTTTTTGGCTATGCCACCCCTTGTTGCTCATGCCTAACTTCCTAACAAAATCTTCAACTGGTTACATGAGATCCACCCATATTGTGGAGGGTAAGTTCCTTTACTTAAAGTCAACTGAGTGTAGACATTAATCATGTCTAAACAATACCTTCATAGCAGTATCTATACTGATTGACCAAATAATTGAATATTACATTTTAGCCAAGTTGACACATCAAATTTAGCCATCACACCTCCAATCCCTTCTAATTCCTTCTCATTACTGTAGGCAGTTATGTTTTCAAAGCATGGATTGGATGGTATAACTGTTCACTCACATCTTTAAAACTTTAAATATCTTCACATCATGTTACCTGGCCTACAAACTGCAGTATAGATGAGCCTAGCTGAACTATAACTTCATTTCTCATGTGCTTACACTCTGTGGACAATCCATAGTGACTTTTTATATTTCTTTGGCTGAATCCCTTTTTCCTGCTACAGGAATTTTGCAGACTTTTTTCCTTCTACATGGAATGTCCATCCTTCTTCCTTTTGTTAGGTTCCTCCTATGTATTCATATTTCAGCTCAATTGTCCCATGTTCAGCAAAACTGACTTTTCAATGACTTCCTTGACAAGGTCAAGGTCTTAGATACTTTTAGAATGTGGTGAACTTCTCCATTATAATATGTCCCAATCTCTATTATGTTTGTGTGATTATTTGATTGAAGTCTGACCTACCTCAAAATAGAAAACTTTTATAGTTTCCTAAGAACAGAGACTGTGTTTGTATCTGTTTATGATGGTATCTGATGCATATTCATAGTGGATACCTAATAAATAATTGTTGTAAGAAAGGAAAAATTAATATGGATAATTTACTGGGCAACTCTTTCCCAATAAACACTGAGTTCTCTGTGAGCAGAGACTCTCTTTTGTCATGCTATTTTATTACCAGCACCCAAGCATATAACTAGGAATATGGAAATTTCTCCTAATATGGAAAAATTTAGTTTAGAAATGTGGAGACCATAATCATTACATGGCTGGCCCTAAGACTGGGAGTTCAGTGAGTAGAGATGCACTTGTTGGTCATGTATTATCTCTAACAAGGCAATAAAATAAGCATAGGCAGCTTGTTGGGAAGAGAAATGAGACAACTAGCTGACACAAAAGAGACCATGTGAAGAGAGTGGCCTCAGTGGTTAAATTCCTGTGCTTTTCCTTCACCTTGAAGTCTGGATATACTTTTATTTCAATCATTGGAGTCTAAGAAATTTCTATTTCTCTATGAAAGTGATATTGAAAGCAAAAGGCACTCAGTCATGTCTGACTTTTTGCAACCCCATGGACTACATACAGTCCATGGAATTTTCCAGGCCAGAATTCTGGAGTGGGTAACCTTTCCTTTCTCCAGGAGATCTTCCCAACCCAGGGATCAAACCCAGGTCTCTCACATTGCAGATGGATTCTTTATCAGCTGAGCCACAAGGGAAGCCCAAGAATACTGGAGTGGGTAGTCTATCCCTTCTCCAGCAGATCTTCCCAACCCAGGAAGCAAATGGGGGTCTGCTGCCATGCAGGAGGATTCGTTACCTCCTGATACCTTAAGCTATCAGGGAAGCCCTATAAGAAATCTCAACCCAACAGTTCCCTTTTAATATTTAGGTTATTGATAATATAAAATCTTTTACTCCTTCTAGCCAAAGAACTCAGGTAAACAATATGCTTTTAGGCAGTACTCTGACAGGACTGGTCATTAAACTACCTTCATATATATGTGTATATATATATATATAATGATCTTCATATATATAATACTACCTTCATATATATATTATATCCATACATGACCACTGGAAAAACCATAGCCTTGACTAGATGGACCTTTGCTGGAAAAGTAATATCTCTGCTTTTCAATATGCTATCTAGATTGGTCATAACTTTCCTTCCAAGGAGTAAGCATCTTTTAATTTCATGGCTGCAATAATCATCTGCAGTGATTTTGGAGCTCAGAAAAATAAAGTCTGACACTGTTTCCACCGTTTCCCCATCTATTTCCCATGAAGTGATGGGACCAGATGCCATGATCTTCGTTTTCTGAATGTTGAGCTTTAAGCCAAATTTTTCACTCTCTTCTTTCACTTTCATCAAGAGGCTTTTTAGTTCCTCTTCACTTTCTGCCATAAGGGTGGTGTCATCTGCATATCTGAGGTTATCGATATTTCTCCTGGCAATCTTGATTCCAGCTGTGCTTCTTCCAGCCCAGCATCTCTCATGATGTACTCTGCATATAAGTTAAATAAGCAGGGTGACAGTATACAGATTTGATGTGCTCCTTTTCCTATTTGGAACCAGTCTGTTGTTCCATGTCCAGTTCTAACTGTTGCTTCCTGACCTGTATATAGGTTTCTCAAGAGGCAGGTCAGGTGGTCTGGTATTCCCATCTCTTTCAGAATTTTCCACAGTTTGTTGTGATCCACACAGTCAAAGGTTTTGGCATAGTCAATAAAGCAGAACTAGATGTTTTTCTGGAACACTCTTCCTTTTTCCATGATCCAGCAGATGTTGGCAATTTAACATAGGTCTGTCTAGTCAAAGCTATGGGTTTTCCAGTGGTCATGTATGGATGTGAAAGTTGGACTGTGAAGAAAGTTGAGCATCAAAGAATTGATGCTTTTAAACTGTGGTGTTGGAGAAGACTCTTGAGAGTCCCTTGGATTGCAAGGAGATCCAACCAGTCCATTCTAAAGAAGATCAGTTCTGGGTGTTCTTTGGAAGGACTGATGCTAAAGCTGAAACTCCAGTACTTTGGCCACCTGATGCGAAGAGTTGACTCATTGGAAAAGACTCTGATGCTGGGAGGGATTGGGGGCAGGAGGAGAAGGGGACAACAGAGGATGAGATGGCTGCATGGCATCACCGACTCGATGGACATGAGTTTGGGTGAACTCCGGGAGATGGTGGTGGACAGGGAAGCCTGGCATGCTGCAGTTCATGGGGTCACAAAGAGTTGTACACGACTGAGCGACTGAACTGACATGAACTGAACTGAACTGAATATTTATGTATTTTGCTCTTTTGGGTCTTCATTGCAGCACATGGGATTTTTTCTTTTTTTCCCCTAATCTTTGTTGAGACATGCAAGCTTTTTTAGTTGTGGTAAGCAGGATCCTTAGTTGGGGCATGTGGGATCTATTTCCCTGACCAAGTCCACTGTATTGGGAACATGGAGTCTTAGCCACTGGACCACCAGGGAAGTCCATATCCTACCTTTTTTTTGAGTATTTTTCTCCTGCCCTTTTTCTTCCTTCTTTATTTCTTTGCTATCTTAAGTGCTTATAAAGAATACTAGTGGAGGATGGCTGAGAAATACTCCATTGTATATATGTACCACAGCTTTATCCATTCATCTGCTGATGGACATCTAGGTTGCTTCTATGCCCTGGCTATTATAAACAGTGCTGCGATGAACATTGGGGTACATGTGTCTCTTTCAGTTCTAGTTTCCTTGGTGTGTATGCCCAGCAGTGGGATTGCTGGGTCATAAGGCAGTTCTATTTCCAGTTTTTTAAGGAATCTCCACACTGTTCTCCATAGTAGCTGTACTTGTTTGCATTCTCACCAACAGTGTAAGAGGGTTCCCTTTTCTCCACACCCTCTCCAGCATTTATTGCTTGTAGACTTTTGGATCACAGCCATTCTGACTGGTGTGGTCTTGATTTGCATTTCTCTGATAATGAGTGATGTTGAGCATCTTTTCATGTGTTTGTTAGCCATCCGTATGTCTTCTTTGGAGAAATGTCTATTTAGAATCAGTTCTAATGAGGTGGATGAAACTGGAGCCGATTATACAGAGTGAAGTAAGCCAGAAAGAAAAACACCAATACAGTATACTAACACATATATATATGTAATTTAGAAAGATGGTAATGATAACCCTGTATGTGAGACAGCAAAAGAGACACAGATGTATAGAACAGTCTTTTGGACTCTGTGGGAGAGGGAGAGGATGGGATGATTTGGGAGAATGGCATTGAAACATGTATAATATCATATAAGAAACAAATCGCCAGTCTAGGTTCGATGCAGGATATAGGATGCTTGGGGCTGGTGCACTGGGATAACGCAGAGGGATGGTATGGAGAAGGAGGTGGGAGGGGGGTTCAGGAATGGGAACTTATGTACACCCGTGGCAGATTCATGCTGATGTATGGCAAAACCAATACAGTATTGTAAAGTAAAAATAAATAAATAAATTCCTTCTTAGCCGCTTAAAAAAAAAAAAAAAAAAGAACAATTGTCTCTCTGTAACCATGGGAATGGGTACCAAAATCCATATATGCTCAAGTTCCTTAAATAAAATAGTACAGTATTTGCATATAACCTAGAAAAAAAAAAAGAGTACTAGTGGAGGACAAATTTTGCCTACCTGGTCAAAGAGTGAACAGAAATTCTAGAGAATTTGGCTAGATTTAAGTAAAAATGCAATAGGTTTAACAATCCAGAAAACAATAACATTTGCTATTATCTATTATCTACTGGTTTGTTACATTGTGCCAAAACTCTGCTAGATTTTCCTGAAAACTTTCCTGACTGTGGCTCTCCCTCTACCCCTGGCTGGGTCAGGTACCCCTCCTTCAACTTTGTTTGCATCTAATAAAGATTCTAACAAAGCGTATTTACCACATTCCTTTATAATTTCTCTGATCAGTCTTTCTCACCATGTGGTGAACTGTTTTGAACTGGAAAATCCTAAGACAATAGTTTCAAATCAAAGTGTTGAATCTTTATCTTCTATATGAAAAAATAGGCAAAATACATTATCTTAAATAATTTTGACATAGCTAGTGTGTACATAGCGCTTACTAGCTGCCAGTTGCTTTTCTAAGTGCTTTTAATATTTTATACTAAGTCACAGTGTCTGTTTTTGGAATTACAATCTAAGGGTTTCTGGGCTCATAAGATGTTTTTGTACCAGTTTTATCTCTTTAGGGAAGCTGAATTTAAATTCTGTCTCTGTGCTTTCTTTGTTTTGGTAATAGTGTTCACAAACAGAACCAATAGCATATAGATATCTAGAGAGAGATTTATTACGAGACATCATTCGTGTGATGGTCAAGGAGTTGCACCATCTGCCATTTGTAAGCTGAGGCTCAGGGAAGAAGGTGGTATAATTTCAGTCCAAAATCGAAGATCCAAGAGTCAAGAGTGCCAGTGTCTGAGGACAGGAGAAGATGGATGTCCTAGGTCAAGCAAGAGAGCAAATTCCCCCATCTTCTGCCTTTTGGTTCTGTTCAGTCCCTTGATGGATTTGGTGATGCCTACTCATGGTAATAACAGTAATCTTTACTAGGTCTGCCAATCAAATGCTAATTTCTTCTGGAAATATACTCCCAGACTACCCAAAAATAATGCTTTCACATTGAGCAAGAAACTTAATGCCATGAAGATCAGTTTTCTGTCATGTAAATCAAGGACTGAGTCACCCGCTTCTCAGAATGCTAGGAAGACGGAATTGCATTTTCACAGCTCCGTTCTCGGCTTCCCCAGTGGCTCAGCATTAAAGAACCCACCTGTCAATGCAGGAGATGTGGGTTCCATCCCTGGGTCGGAAAGATCCACTGAAGAATGAAATGGCAACCCATTCCAGTATTGTTGCTTGAGAAATCCCATGGATGAAGGAGACTGGCAGGCTACCATCCATGGGGTTGTAAAGAGTTGGACACAACTTAGCAACTAAATAACAACAACCTTAGTTCCTTACTATCTTTCACCTGCACTTCTCAGATTAATTTAACCATGTGATGAGAGCAAAGAGAAGTGAGGGAGTTTGGGGTATAGAAAAGATAATGACTGTAATTTTTGAGCATTTCAAGGTGAAAAAAGAGAGGGAGTAGGTAAATGGAATCCAGCTCATGGAGCTACAGAAGGAGAGTTGGAGTTGGAATTTCAAGTGGATAAACGTGGAACAATGATTACAGCTGAAAATGAGAACATTGAGGCGGAGTTACAGGAGTGAGTAACAGTGGTAGGTGAGTCGACATCAACACTGGAGGAGAGATATGTAAGGAACTAAGAGGCCAATAGGACGGCAAATAATATGCACAAGTATATTGGAATTATCTGAAACATAAGACAGATATGGTGTATTAGAGAGGGTATAGGTGGCTTGAGAATTAAAGTGGTAAAAAAAAAAAAAAGCCCTACATATTCCCACTAGAAAATTAACTTATGGAGTTGGAATACTTGAAACTTACTACCCTGCTCGTTACTAGTTATATAACATTGTGAAATTTCTTTACTGACTGCTAGATTTCTCATTTTAAAAAATGAATATAAGAACTTTCCTGTATTCCTGAAATATTTTTTGAGATGATTATAAGTAACAATGCATATAAAAATTGTCTAGTGTAATGCATGGAGACTGTGAGATGGTGGAGTACCATCTTGAGCTTTATATCTCAATTTTTATTTTTCAGGTCCATGTAACTGGTATTAATTTCATCCAATACTTGGGGGCACAGAGTGTGTGGTAAAGAAAATGAGGGGACACTTTTTTTCATTCTTTTAAAAACTGGAGACTGAATGATATTTTGGTACTGCTTTTTCATTCACTTTCCTATATGTATTATATATTTTCAAATACCTAACTCTGATCAAATAACATTGAAGATGATTTTTTATTCAATAAATATTTATAGAGCCTCTGTTAGATGCCAAGCACATATTCCTTATATGAGATACTTTACATTTTACCCACAATAAATCTCAATTCACTTTACAGTGAACTTCAATTTTTAGATATTTTCCCCTCTAGGTTCAGGAAAATATACCAATTTTATAACAGCCTGGATATTAATAAATTTTCATTGACGGAGAAGTTCTGTAGTATCTCAGGTACACACCATACCCTCTTCCCCATGCACAAAACTCAGGTGGCATTGATTAACTAGAATGGAAAAAAAAGCAAGCAAGCCAGTAAACACACAAAACAAAAATCAACTAGAAGGTTTGAACTTGCATATGTACTTTAGCTGGAGAAGGAAATGGCAACCCATTCTAGTATTCTTGCCAGGAAAATCCCATAGACAGAGGAGCCTGGCAGGCCACAGTCCATAGGGCTGCAAAGAGTCGTACGTGACTTAGCGACTAAACAAGAACAATGTGCTTTAACTATAAAACACCTTAAATCTGTGTACAGATTTATATTACTGTTGTATACTTTGCATTAAAGATCAATGGGATTAATCGTGTTTCTGTAATAATAATTACTAATAGTTTTGACCTCTTTTAGAGATGGAACTAAATATGTACTGGCTCTGCTTTAATTAATTGCAGTCTTTAATTGTATTTGACAATAGACTTCACATTCTTAGAAAGCAAGGGTCATGTTATTTTTGTATTTTTGTTCCTAGGGCCTAGCACACAGTAGGTCTTCAATAAATGTTAATTGTTTTCAATTAAAATAAAGGCACATGAGATTTATAGAAAATAAAATAATCTTTAAAATGAATTATAAATGTAAAACAAGCTAAGGTTTTTAAGTGTGAAAACAGGTATTATTTATAAATGAATCTCATTTAAGTCATAAATCAAAACTCAAGTATCTCAAATATTTTTTTCTGTAGATTTGAAACAAGCAACAGCTATACAAAATGCTTCTGGATGTTAAGAACACGTATGTGTAGGATGAGTAATTTACCACGTCTGACATTGAACAGTAGTTTAACTGACCCCTCCACTCTTCAAACATCTGGTATGTTTTCAATAAACAGGATAGCAGAAAAAGTAATATAGAAGAAAAACTTGCTCAGGGGTTTAGGGATATAAGTTTGTGTGTCTGTAGGATTATGGAGGTATATGCTTTTAATCATAGAAGATTATGTACATACAGTCAGAATTTTTTATTAAAAAATATAAATAGTGTCTGAACAACTGTTGGAATTTGAAATGGAAGCAGTGAGCTCTAAGGGCAATGTAATTTTCTTAACAATTACAGCTTCCCTTCGATGAGAATTTTTATTTTGCCAGGCATGGCGATGGGCAAATTGAGTTCATTACCTTTCGTCCCTAAACCATATTAAAAGATAGGTATGGTCCTCAGTTTAATTATGAAGGAACTGAAGTGTAAAGAGGTGAACAAAGTAGCTGCAGGTCACAAAGGAGAAACTAGGAGAATGAGATTTGACTTCAGGTCTCCCAGACACAAAGGCATTTTCTCATTTTGCTATCCGCCTTTTGAGACTAAGTTAACGATAATGTAAACACTTTACATATATTAATATATTTAATCCTCACAGCAAAACTATGGGGAAATTGAGAAGACAAGTTATATATGTAAGAGAAATTGTGGCCAGCTCCTTGCTCAAGTGTGACACATATTGTTGTTCAGTATCTAAGTTGTGTTTGAATCTTTTGTGACCCCATGGACTGTAGCCTACTAGATTTCTCTGTCCATGGGATTTCCTAGGCAACAATTCTGCAGTGGGTAGCTATTTCCTTCTCCAGGGGATCTTCCTGACCCAGGGATCGAACCTGTGTCTCTTGCATTGGCAGGCGGATTCTTTACCACAGAGCCACCAGGGAAGCAGCATGACATATATCAGACATCAAGTAATTATAAACTCATTTCTCTACATATTGGTGATGATTTCCATAGACTGTACACATTTATTGACCAAATTATGGAAATGATAATACATGCATTGTGTGTATATGTGTGTGCTCAATTGTATCTGACTGACTCTTTGCTACCCCATGGACTATAGCCTGCCAGGCTTCTCTGTTCATGGAATTTTACAGGCAAGAATACTGGAGTGAGTTGCCATTTCCTACTCCAGGGGATCTTCCCAAACCAAGGACTGAACCCATATCTCCTTTGTCTTCTGCACTGGCAGGTGGCTTCACCACTAGCACCATCTGGGAAGCTCAATATATGCATTGAAAATGAAAGTGTTAGTCGCTCAGTCGTGTCTGTCTTTTTGCAATCCCATGGATTGTAACCCACCAGGCTCCTTGATGAAAGTGAAAGAAGAGAGTGAAAATGTTGGCTTAAAGCTCAACATTCAGAAAACGAAGATCATGGCATCTGGTCCCATCACTTCATGCAGAAACAGTGGAAACAGTGTCAGACTTTATTTTTGGGGGCTCCAAAATCACTGCAGATGGTGACTGCAGCCATGAAATTAAAAGACGCTTACTCCTTGGAAGGACAGTTATGACCAACCTAGATAGCGTATTGAAAAGCAGAGACATTACTTTGCCAGCAAAGGTCCATCTAGTCAAGGCTATAGTTTTTCCAGTGATCATGTATGGATGTGAGAGTTGGACTGTGAAGAAAGCTGATCACTGAAGAATTGATGCTTTTGAACTGTGGTGTTGGAGAAGACACTTGAGAGTCCTTTGGACTGCAAGGAGATCCAACCCGTCCATTCTAAAGGAGATCAGCCCTGGGTATTCTTTGGAAGGAATGATGCTAAAGCTGAAACTCCAATACTTTGGCCACCTGATGCGAAGAGTTGACTCATTGGAGAAGACTCTGATACTGGGAGGGATTGGGGGCAGGAGGAAAAGAGTACTACAGAGGATGAGATGGCTGGATGGCATTACCGACTCGATGGATGTAAATTTGAGTGAACTCCGGGAGTTGGTGATGGACAGGGAGGCCTGGCGTGCTGCGATTCATGGGGTCGCAAAGAGTCAGACACGACTGAGCGACTGAACTGAACTGAACTGAGGCTCCTCTGTCCATGGAATTTCCCAGGCAAGAATACTGAAATGGGTTGCCATTCCCCTCTCCAGGGATCTTCCCAAGCCAGAGATTGAACTCAGTCAGGTCTCCTGCACTGCAAGCAAATTCTTTACCATGTGAGGTACCAGGGAAGTCTATATGTAATATATGTATTATGTATAGATAAACTAAAAAAGGAGAGCAAATACTAGATATCCCTTCAGACTATTGTTTTATATGGTATTCTAGTTCTCCTATTTATAGGAGAGTTATGCTTTTCTATATTTAGGTTTAGAAAAGTATCTGGCACAGTGATCACTTTGGGTTATGTCTGTTTCATAAACTCTTGTAGTCAGGGCATTTTCATCTAAATGCCAGGCAATTTGTGATTACTCTTGTTTTATGACCTTTCAGTCTGTATGCAATCTATTTGACAGTGCTCATCCAACACCTATAGCAATTTTGCTTAATATGAGAACTAGTTTTCCTCAGACACTAACTTGAGCCTGAATAAATCAAATATAATCCAATACTTCTGCAATCCTTCCTTAATCAACTTATCTTCAAATGGTACGACAAAAAGAGTCATGTTTGCTGGCATGATTTGTTTCTTTGGAAATCTATGCTAATTCCAGCTTATAGTCTATTGCATTTTCTTTACTAGACTATTTTTATGAATAGGTAGTTCATCATTCTGGTGAAGCTAGAAATAAAAATGCCTAAGGAGAGAAGAGGTTTTACACCACCATCATATGGTAGATCATTGAACTTTATCATGGCCTTCATTTAATTTAGATAAAATTGGTAGGGAGAACATTTGAGGGATATTTGTTTGGTTTATGGTCATTTTCTGCTTCTTTTCCTCCTCCCTCTGCCACACACACACACATACACACACACACAATTGAACATTCATGTCTGCATTCTTTGCCTCCCTCTAAATAGAAATATCTGTTTACTGAGGGTTAGAAGTAATGATTTTATAACTATTACATTACCTTCCATTGTCTATCAAAGTAAGAATCACATAGTAGGTGATCAAGGCTTCCCCAGTGACTCAGCAGGTGAAGAATCTGCTTGCAATGCAGGAGACAGAGGAGACATGGGTTTGATCCCCTGGTAGGGAAGATCCCTTGGAAAAGCAAATGACAACCACTTCAGTATTCTTGTCTGAAAAATTCCATTGGCAGAAGAGCCTGTGTGACCCATTGGAGGCTCCTACTCCAGGGGATCTTGCCAACCCAAGGACTGAACCCATATCTCCTGTTTAAGCACAAGCACAGTAGGTGATCAATAATTCTAGTTGGCTCATATTCTCAGTCAACTAAGAAGGGGTATAAAGTTGCATTTGAAGACCCTTACATCTAATCTTTGATTTCTCCATGCTGTATGATCTTGGGAAAGTTTTTTAAACCTCACCTTTTCCTCTGTGCATTGGGGCTGATAATAGTGCTTATTGCCACATGGGGTCAAAAGCACCAGCAATAAATACCACTTTGGTTATCACATTGTATGGACTGAAAATATTATTGTCTTTAGTTATTTATTTAAAGTAAAATAAGAAAAAGAAATTGCAGGCATTTATATAAATGATTGAATAACTTTTCTGTTTGATAAGTTCTTTCATAAAATTTGCATGTTTACAGGTGTGTTAGTTAGGGTTCTCCAGAAAAGCAGAACTAATAATAGTAGGCTATCTGTTGTTGTTGTTGCTTAGTCACTAAGTAGTGTCTGGCTCTTTATCAACCCCAGATTATAACCTGCCAGACTTCACTGTCCATGGGATTTCTCAGGCAAGAATACTGGAGTGGATTGCCATTTCCTTCTCCAGGGGATCTTCCTGACCCATGGATCAATCCTGTGTCTCCTGCATTGCAGGAGAGTATTTACCACTGAGCCAGCGGGGAAGACCATATTTATATCTATGTCTTCATCATATGGACATAGATATAAAAGATTTGTTATGAAGAATTGGCTCATACAATTATGGTGACAGAGATACTCACAATCTGCCCTCTGAAGGCTGTAGACCCAGGAAAGCTGGTATTGTAATTCAGTTCAAATACAAAGACTTGAGAACCAGAGGAGCCAATGGAGTAAATCCCAATCTCAGGGTCAGAGACAAACATGAAAAAGGAAGAGATGAGATGATGAGAGGCAATGAGATGAGATGAGATGACCAGGCTCAACCAGTGAGAGGGGAAAAAGAGGTGAATTCTTTCTCCATGTTTTGATGCATTCAGGCTGTCAAGGAATTTGATGATGCTCACCACACTGGGGAAGGCAGTCTATGATTCAAATGCTAATCTCATCCAGAAGCATCCTCACAGACATACCCAGAAATATTGTATTTGGGTAACCCATGACTAGTCAAATTGACACATAAAATTAATATCACAATAGGTAATATACTTGTTGCATAATTTTATATTATTTACTTCAAATGGTGGAGGCCCTTCTTTTCAGGGTGCTCCATACAACATACCTTTCTAATCATTATCCCAACAATACACACTTAAATATTTTCTATTGGAGAAGCATGCTTATGTCTGTGTATATGTCTGTTTTAGTTTAACAGTTTCTTCATAGTTATAATGGAAAAGTAAGTTTACCTATTTTGAGTCCCAGGGTACTCTGCTATAAAATGAGACAGCTACTCTTGGCTCACAAACAGTAAAAGTGTAGAATCCTGCTGAGTTTTCAGTTTAGATTTTTGACCTGGATAATAGTATGACTTTAATATGCAATGGATTTCAATTTTGGAAAATAACAATTGCCTGAATTACTGCATGCTTTTTCTTTGAGTAATTTAGGATTTTGGCTTGAATATTTTAATAAGATAAAAGAACCTCTCTTTCTCATGTATAATTCCATTAAAATAAGTAGACTAGAGTCTCACCTTCATGAGATTTTTTTGCACACCATATTCCTTTTCTTTTGTTTCTCTGTCACTCTGTGTAGTGTTCTCTTGGGTGCTTGACAAAGCTGATTCACAATCCCAATGTACACATCCAAGCCTATGCAAAGGAGAATGAGGACAAAGAAAAAGAAGCTTCCTTGTAAGCACACCATGCAGGAGTTTAACAGATCACTCCCATCACATTACTGGATAGAATTTAGTGAAGGGGTTTTAACTAGTTGCAAGATGTCTGGGACATACAATCTTTAACCAGAAAGCTATGCGCTCAGCCGAAACCCAGAGGTTTAATTATTAAAAAGGAGAAAGGAAGAATGGATACTGGGGAATAATTAGCAATCTGTATCACATGCACGTCATTGCAACAATTCTCTAAGGGTGATCTTATTGTCCATATTCAATGGATAAGATAGTTGAAATTCAGAGAGAGGAAATTACTTGTCAAAAGTCACTTAAATGTGTAGATCAAAGAAGAAGGGCAATTACAATCAAGGCAGGCACTATACTAGATTCTCAGCTATAAAAGAGAAGGGAAAATTAGCTACTTAATACTGTTTTGCAACCCATCAGAAAACAAGCAGCTGCAGTGTTCATGTGTCATTGGCAAGGCTGTGTTTTACAGGCAATCTTGTGGGAGCTGACATAACAGGAAGAAAATTAAATCATTGAAAGTAGTAGCTAGAGTTAAGCCCTTGGAGGGGGAGAAAAGCATGATTTGTTTTCAATTACATGATTACACAGGTCTCAGAGACTCTCCTGTGTGTCCTGTATTGTTAAAATCCCCATTCTTTTTTTAACCATGAGCATTTAGCTGAATTTTTAGCTTGAGAGAACAATCCTGAGAACACAAGTAATATAAATTTATATACAAAATAAATTCAACCCTGAAAGTATGGGGATGACAAGATAATAAAAAATGTAGAAGCAAAAAGATTGGACAAGGCCTATCAATTTGCCAAAATTTTGAGGTCAGATGTCCATGAGCCATGAAATTGTTTAAAAATTGCTCTGGATAAATAAATATATGTTTGAAAGAATTGCTTACACAGTGATTTTTGTGCTATCTAGGAAAATGGTAGAGAAGTAAGAAAATTTTTCTTATGGTAGTGACAACATGAATGCTAGGGTATATATATATCTATGCAGAAAGATGACATATTCAACATAGGGAGAAATTTCTAAGCAGCCTCAATTATTACATAATCTTTAGTGCTTTTTCCAGGCATTAAAATTTTTCAATCAGCCATCTAATTTTATTTTGGAGTTCTTACCTTTTAAATGCTTTTACTTTTTTTTTTCATTATATTAGAAAAACTCAGGCTACTCTGGTGGCTCAGGTGGTAAAGAAGCCACCTGTAATGAGAGAGACCTGGGTTCAATCCCTGGGTTGTGAAGATCCCCTGGAGGAGGGCATGTCAACCCACTTCAGTATTCTTGCCTGGAGAATCTTCACGGACAGAGGAGCTTGGTGGGCTATAGTCCAAGGGGTCACAAAGGGTAGGACACGACTGAGCAACTAAGCATAGCATAGCATACAAAAACTCAGATTCCACTGGTTTTGACATCCTCTTTACCCTATGAATTTCCATTAAAGATAGTTTGCTATAGGCTTTGTTGGTAGGTAACTGCATGGAAGTAGGGAGGTTTTCATAGAAGGGAACACATTCCACACCAGGAACCTAGAATTTGAAAATAGATGTCCCTATATACTGAGCATCATAGTCAGAAAGAGAATCTCAGCTGATTTCTTTGATGGAAGTAATTGATGAATGGGATTCCCAGGTGGTGCTGGTGGTAAAGAATCCACCTGCCAATGCAGGAGACAGATGCAGTTTCGATCCCTGGGTCAGGAAGATCCCTTGGAGGAGGGCATGGCAATCCACTCCAGTATTCTTGCCTGGAGAATCCCGTGGACAGAGGAGCTGGGTGGGCTACCATTCACAGGGTTACAAAGAGTCTGACACAACTGAAGCAATTTAGCACGCGTGCACACAATTGATAAATAGCAGTGGCAAGAAAGAACAGGATATGATCCCAGCATCTCCCAGTACAGTGGTCACCTCTAAGTTTCCTTCCCATCTTCTAATGCCCCTGTAACCAAGCAGGAGCCTATGGGCCCCTCTCAAGACAGGCCTTCCCCCAGAACTGCTTTAGCTCCTCTCTGAAGTACCTAGATAATAGTATTTGATGTATATTTCCTGAGTTGTTTTGCAGATGTATCCAGGCCCCCCCAAACAAATGGAACATTAACCATAAGCACATAGCCCCAGGCCTCCTGGAGACTAAGGGCTGAAACATTAACCCCTGTGACATCACCCTGCTACCTCATTATTAACCAGAGAATTTTGCACAAGCTGATCACCCTGTAATCCCTCTTCTTCACTTGGCTTTTGTAAGAACCCTTCAGGGAACTTGGGGCTTTTTAGGGCATGAGCCATCCCTCTCCTTGCATGGCCCTGAAATAAATTTTCTCTGCTCCAAACTCTGACATTTCAGTTTGTTTGACCACACTGTGTGTTGGGCACACAAACTCCCATTAATACCTCCTCACCAAAAGCTAGTTAGTAAATTCAAAATTCTAGATTAAGCAGTCTTTGGAAAAATTTTGTTCTTTGGTTATCAGTTAATATTTGAGTAATACATACTCATTGAGTTCTATAATATAGTAACTTTCTAGTGTGCAGAATTAAGCTAAATATTGAACTGTAATGATGAAAAAATGGAATTAGACACTATGTAGGTTAATTATAGTAGTTTATAAAGTCCACACCCCTAAGAATTATGTTCTTTATTATTTTCATGCTCTTCCAATACTGATTCTGGACCCCCTATATTTTGTTAGTATCCCTTGCTAATTTGCCATGTTCTTATCTCAGATATAACCTAGCATTTAGAATTAGATATAGCCTAGGGTTTAGGTGGGGAAGGCAATGGCACCCCACTCCAGTACTCTTGCCTGGCAAATCCCATGGACAGAGGAGCCTGGTAGGCTGCAGTCCATGGGGTCGCTAAGAGTTGGACACGACTGAGCAACTTCACTTTCACTTTTCACTTTCATGCATGGGAGAAGGAAATGGCAACCCACTCCAGTGTTCTTGCCTGGAGACTCCCAGCGATGGTGGAGCCTGGTGGGCTGCCGTCTATGGGGTCGCACAGAGTTGGACATGACTGAAACAACTTAGCAGCAGCAGCAGCAGGGTTTAGGTTGCAGAGTAACCTAGGATTTAGAATTGCAGAGACATAGTTTGGAAGGAATGATGCTAAAACTGAAACTCCAGTACTTTGGCCACCTCATGCGAAGAGTTGACTCATTGGAAAAGACTCTGATGCTGGGAGGGATTGGGGGCAGGAGGAGAAGGGGACAACAGAGGATGAGATGGCTGGATGGCATCACTGACTCGATGGACGTGAGTCTGAGTGAACTGCGGGAGTTGGTGATGGACAGGGAGGCCTGGCGTGCTGCAATTCATGGGGTCGCAAAGAGTCGGACACGACTGAGTGACTGAACTGAACTGTGTACGGAAGATTGCTTCAAATTTGAGTCCCTGTGACACAGGAGCACTACAGCAGGTGGTCAGTTCAATGGTAAACATCCCTCAGACCCACTTGCTTGGTGCTGAGTAATGAAGACAATTGCCTGATGGGGTGGGTTTTTCACTTGACAGTAGGTTGCTGTTGTTTGACACTATAAGGCAGAATGTGCATGACTGTTTCTGCAGATGTGTCACCTGCCCTAAGGGTGCCTCTAACCTGCACAGTGCAGTCTGCTCATCTGCTTTCTTATGGCTGCACATCAAGGGCTCCCTTTTTCCTGAGCACCCAGGAATTTTACTGATAAATATGCTACTTGGAATTAAAGAGTATTTTAGACAGATAATTGTGCTTTCCAATACTTAATCTCTTGAACATATATCATTACTCATTTAATGTAGCTTGAATCAAATTATTTTAAAATTGATTCGATTAAATGTTATCTACAGATCATTTAAAGGCACTTATCATATTGCATTATATTAATGTGCAATAGTTGTGTTGACTGAGTATCTAATATGTGCCTATACTAAATTGAGAGACTATAATACTAACAACAATCTGAATGTTAAATATTTGTCACTTCCATATAAAGATGCAGTAACTGAGACAGATGTTTAACAGACAGGTTAAATATCTTTTCCAGTGATACAGAACATATAAAAGGCAGACAGCTGGGACTGAAGCCATGACCACAGAATTGTGAATTGGTATTCTGTCGTGTTTAACCATTAGTTTACATTTTCTCAAATGATTTTGACTTTTTCCACAGGTGACCACAATCTATGATTAGTTTATGTACTAGTGTATGTAAAATATGTGTTTATTTGCTCTCATCACAGTTTCCTTTATTATCTAAGAATGGACCTAAATTCTCCTTTATATTTATGATATAATTAAAAATCATGTCTTTGTATATATTAGAAGTCCTCCTTGTCTTGAGTAAAAAACACTGGAGAAAAATTCAAATTAGAATTTTCTTGAACCATGTTAAAGAGAACTGGAAGTTATTAATTGTTTGGCATTTTAAAGACATATTAAATGTCTGGAAGTCTAAGGATTTGGCTTAAACCCTTGGCCCTGCTTTTCATCCCCAGGCTTGTCTGTGATCTAAGAATCATTGTGCAAATTTCATAAATGGGCATATTTGGGTATTTTTTGAGTGTATATTTTCTTGTCTTTCAGCTTCCTATCTGTGTTTCCAAATGACTGTGCATTTCTGTGTGAGTAAATGTGAGCTTACTTTTCACCCACAGAGATGATTTTATTTCCAATGAGATCTGTAATGGAGTTAGGGTTGCTTCTAATATATAAGAGAATTAAAATCCTACTTCAAGAGAATTCAACATTAACCCTTTTAATTGTCTGTATTGTATCATGCCCAGGTCCCTATGCCCACTTATTGTCTGACTAAATCTTAAGCACTCTCAGAGCCAATTTTCCAAAATTTACTTTGAAATTTTTATTTGATCAGCAGCCTCAAGATCTGAAGGGGATTACATTTTTCTCCTTTTCTTGTTTCTTGAACTAGCATAAATAATCCTCTTTGTGATAATACCCTGTCTTCCAGCATGCTTGTTTATCATAAGAAGGCTCTTGTTTCCATGGACTAATGCACTCAGAAGCTTGGCTGACTTTCTGATGCAAATGTCAGACAGGAACCATGTCTTTGCTTTTCCAGCCAAATTGCCTCGTTTTTACAACACTATGCTTGATTTATAGGGGTCTTTGAAATATTGAAATGGCCCCCTGCACTAAAAGAAATGCATCCTGTAAGGCATTTTAGTATAGAAATATTAATAAGAATAATTTATAGGGGAAATGGGTTGCAGGGTTTTGGAAAATATTCAACTCTTTGAGCAAAATATGGCAGTGTCAATGAACAACACTGACATTCTAAAGGGAGGTACATATATTGAGGGATAGCCAGAGCCAATCCCAAAAGAATGTCATAATTTCATAGTTTGGATTTAAATAACCCTTATAGAAATAGTAAAAAAAAAAAAAAATAAAAAAAAAAATCAATTCAGTTTTTTTTTTATAGTGTGCTTCATTTTTTTATTGATAAATGGTCCAAAGTGACCATCAACTATATCCTTACTCAAAAATAGAATTTATATCTCATTTCGGCATTTAATTGGGGAATGTAACTGTCTATATAGGAAATAGGGAGCATGAAGAAAGAAACTAATTGATTGTATATGTTCAACATACCAGGAATAGGGACAGACAGCTTATATGTCTTAAAATTTCAGTCCTTCCATATAACAAGAGACATGGATGTTAGTGTTCATATGTCATTGTTAAAGTCAGAGACATAAAATGATATGCCTAAAGTCTCATGGTTAGTAACCCTTGGGTCAAATATACAATTCCTAGAACAATTTGATGAGGGGAAGAGAGCAGAATAAAATATTTGGTTCAAAAACAGATTCATTTTATATATAGTTCATTAAATACAAAAGTACTACTATATCCAGTGAGTCAAAATTATGTTTTTCCAAATATATGATGTAATTTCAATACCAACTGGTATGTTGGTATTGTGGGAAGGGAGAGTGGATTCTGGCAATATAATTTTTATCTCCTTTAAGAGTAGTTTCATAACGGTTTTATGTATTAATTAAATGGTTTTATGACCATTTCAAGGTCAGAGGGAATCTTTCAAAATGCTTTAAACAATAACTATATTTGACAATAAACACATGGCAATAGAAATTAAAATAGTAGGTAGAAGAGAGCATTAGAAAAAAGTAGAATACAATGTAAAGACAAAGAAAATGTGAAAATTGAAGAAGAGGGGAAAATCTTGATTAAATTCAGTGCCTTTAGGATATGGATTGCTTCTGGATAATTTTATTCATTTGTGTTTGATCATCTGGAGAGATTATTATTTTTTGAACACGGAATATAGAGCAGCTTTTTTTCTGGACAATGAAGCTACAGAATTCCATGGCCTTACAACCTATTGGTTATGACAACCAAAGAGATGTGTGATGATGTCAATATGAGGATCATTGGGATTCAGCATGAGAGAACAACAAAGGACTTTTAGCTCAGATTGAAAACATCAGGAAAGATTTCTTAAAGGAAGTGTTAATTAAACTGAGATTAGGGAGGTAAGGATGAGTTAAGCAAATGACAGGGAGTTTTGGCAGAGAACATTAAAGTGTTCCAGGCACATTCTTATATGTGCCATATCCTGTAAGATAGAGTGTAATGGTACAGTTTAGGGGATTTAAGTTGTTTGGAATTCCCAGAATATACAGTGAGAAGACACAGGAAGTAGGACTAATGGACAGACCAAAAATCTTTTTAGTCCATTTTTGATCCATTCTTTTTTTCATTAAAGCAACATCATTATCACCATTGTGATGATTATATCATTTATCTATTTTCTATTCACAAACATTTATTATATAGCAAGTTTTCTGACATTTAATGTGGATGTTTTACAATGGAAAACATTATTTTACAAGTTCCTAGTGAGAAATGGAATATTTCTGCCATATGAGTAAACAAAAGATGTCATAGTCGTCAGCAATTGTAACCCTCCAATGTTAGATGGTGAGCACTGAGGACACTCAGGAAGGAAACAAATAAATGCCTTTAAGCAGCCATCAGACTGCAGCCATTCTCTGTGGTGAGCCCTGAGGAACCTCTGGATGTGAAAATACAGGATACTGGCCTGAGATTTCTCAGATGCATATCAAAGGATTAATTTCAGTGAGCCCAGAATTTTGCATCTACCCATGGATAGAAAAGCACTAAATTCCTTAATTTGGGATATATTGTTTCTTTTTATTTACAATAATGTTTAGATGTTTCTACTACCTGATATTTGTTGCAAAACTTCTGTATAACCAGGCTAACCTGCCTTACCTCCTCAGAGCAGTTCTCTCAGAGTTACTTGAGATGCTGCCTCCTGAGCTTGAAGTCCCAAAAGTTCACACCAAATTAAACATAACTCTAAACTTTCAGATAGTGCATATTTTTAAAGTTAACACTAGTGGAGTTTGATAAAAACTTCTGTGTTCCTCTTTACTTACACAGACAAAATACTTCTGCCACAAGATATGTTTTTTTTTTTTTTTTTAACCACACATCAACTAATTCTCTGTGACACTAGCTGTGTGACCCATAATTCACTGAAAGTCTAACACCATCTACTTGGAATTATCATCAGTTCAGTTCAGTCGCTCAGTCATGTTCGACTCTTTGCGATCCCATCAACCGCAGCATGCCAGGCCTCCCTGTTCATCACAAACAGCTGGAGTCTACCCAACCAATGTCCATTGAGTCGGTTATGCCATCCAACCATCTCATTCTCTGTCGTCCCCTTCTCCTCCTGCCATCAATCTTTCCCAGCATCAGGGTCTTTTCCAGTGAGTCAACTCTTTGCATCAGGTGGCCAAAGTGTTGGAGTTTCAGCTTCAACATCAGTCCTTCCAGTGAAAACTCAGGACTGATCTCCTTTAGGATGGACTGGTTGGATCTCCTTGTAGTCCAAGGGACTCGCAAGAGTCTTCTCCAAAACCACAGTTCAAAAGCATCAATTCTTCTGTGCTCATCTTTCTTTATAGTCCAACTCTCACATCCATACATGACTACTGGAAAAACCATACCCTTGACTAGATGGACCTTTGTTGGCAGAGTAATGTCTCTGATTTTGAATATGCTATCTAGGTTGGTCATAACTTTCCTTCCAAGGAGTAAGAGTCTTAATTTCATGGCTGCAATCACCATCTGCAGTGATTTTGGAGCCCCCCAAAATAAAGTCAGCCACTGTTTCCACTGTTTCCCCATCTATATTCCATGAAGTGATGGGACTGCATGCCATGATGTTCGTTTTCTGAATGTTGAGCTTTAAGCCAACTTTTTCACTCTCCAATTTCACTTTCATCAAGAGGCTCTTTAGTTCTTCTTCACTTTCTGCCATAAGGATGATGTCATCTGCATATCTGAGGTTATTGATATTTCTCCTGGCAATCAAGATTGATTTGATTTCAGCTTGTGCTTCCTCCAGACCAGCGTTTCTCATGATGTACTCTGCATATAAGTTAAATAAGCAGGATGACAATATACAGCCTTGACGTACTCCTTTTCCTATTTGGAACCAGTCTGTTGTTCCATGTTCATTTCTAACTGTTGCTTCCTGACCTGCATACAGGTTTCTCAAGAGGCAGGTCAGGTGGTCTGGTATTCTCATCTCTTTAAGATCCCAGCAAATTAAGTGCTCAGTTCCACAACACTGCCTTCAATTCACATACTAATTGTAAGTGCTAGGTTGTCTGTAGAAAATTCTTAAAGATATAGGAATATCAGACCATCTTACCTGCCTACTGCAAAACATGTATGCAGGACAAGAAGCAACAGTTAGAACCGGACATGGAACAACAGACTGGTTCTAAGTTGGAAAAAGAGAACATCATGAGAAATGCCAGGCTGGATGAAGCACAAGCTGGAATCAAGATTGCCAGGAGAAATATCAGTAACCTCAGATATGCAGATGACACCACCCTTATGGCAGAAGTGAAGAGGAACTAAAGAGCCACTTAATGGAAGTGAAAGAGGAGAGTGAAAAAGCTGGCCTAAAACTCAACATTCAGAAAACTAAGATCAAGGCATCTGTTCCCATCACTTCATGGCAAATAGATGGGGAAATAGTGACAGACTTTATTTTCTTGGGCTCCAAAATCACTGCAGACAGTGAAATCACTGCAGTCATGAAATTAAAAGATGCTTTCTCCTTGGAAGAAAAGCTATGAACAACCCAGATAGCATATTAGAAAGCAGAGACATTACTTTGCTGACAAGCCCATAAAGTCAAAGCTATGTTTTTTCCAGTAGTCATGCATGGATGTGAGAGTTGGACTATAAAGAGAGCTGTGCGCCCCAAAATTGATGATTTTTAACTGTGGTTGTTGGATAAGACTCTTGAGAGTCCCTTGGACAGAAAGGAGATCAAATCAGTCAATCAAAAAGAAATCCTCTCTGAATATTCATTGAAAAGATTGATGCTGAAACTGAAGCTCCAATACTTGGGCCACCTGATGCGAAGAGCTGACTTATTAAAAAAGACCCTGATTCTGGGAAAGATTGAAAGCAGGAGGAGAAGGGGATGACAGAGGACTAGATGGTTGGATAGTGTCACTGACTTGGTAGAAATGAGTTTGAGGAAGCTCTGGGAGATGGAGAAGGATTTGGAAGCCTGGTGTGCTGCAGTTCACGGGGTCACACAGAGTTGAACATGACTGAGTGACTGAACAACAACAACTACAAGGTTGTCTTCCATCTGTACTTCTGACTGGCTGGAAATTGGCATTTCATGAAACCCTTCCTGGATTCAGTAAATGGCTAGAATGGCTCACAGAGCACTTACTTTAACAGATTACTATAAAGAATATAATGAAGGGTACAGATAAGCAATCAGATTAAGAGATATACAAAGCAAGGTTTAAAGGAGAACATAGAGTAAGAGCTCTGTGTCCATGTACCACTTTCCTAGTATGTGGTCCTGTTCATCAACCCAGAAGCTGTTCAAACCCCATATTTTTGGAATTTTAATGGGAATTTATCAAGTATGTATGATCAATCATTAACTCAGTCTCCTTTTCCTCTCTCTTCCTGGGGAGTGGGGAGTGGGGTGGAAAGTTCTAAGGCTCTAGTCAGGTCTTGGTCTTTCTGTTGATTGCTGCTGCTGCTGCTAAGTCGCTTCAGTCATGTCCGACTCTGTGTGACCCCATAGATGGCAGCCCACCAGGCTCCCCCGTCCCTGGGATTCTCCAGGCAAGAACACTGGAGTGGGTTGCCATTTCCTTCTCCAACGCATGAAAATGAAAAGTGAAAGTGAAGTCACTCAGTCGTGTCCGACTCCTAGCGACCCCATGGACTGCAGCCTACCAGGCGCCTCCATCCATGGGATTTTCCAGGCAAGAATACTGGAGTTTGTTGCCATTGCCTTCTCCATGACTAGCTGCCATCAAAGCTATGCAGGAGTCCAGCAAAAGTAATCTCATTAGAACAAAACACACTGCTATTGCCCAGGAAACTCCAGGGGTTATAGGAGACTTGTATCAGGAACTAGGGACAAAGGCCAAATATTAGAACAAAATATGTTCCCGGTATTCTTATCACTTAGGGAATGACAAGGTTTTAGGAGCTCTCTTCAAGGAATGGGGACAGAGACCAATGCATATATTTTCAATTATTTCATAGACTATAGAGACCAAGGACAATGCTCCATTAATCCATGTATTCTTGACAATAATCAGAAAATTTCATTGAGAATACAAGTTACTAGTATATATTTTAGATACCTGTTAAATTGTCTTGATGTTATAATTAGCTCTAGGTAGCAACCAGGGGTCAGAAAATATGTAAACCTCATGAGGAAAATAAAAAGGAGTTCCAGTTGCAACAGCATCAAAAATAAATCAATTAGAATAAATTTATCAAGACAAGCACAACTCTTGTACATTGAAAAGCATAGAACATCATTGAAAGAAGTTTCAGTCAGTTCAGTTCAGTCACTCAGTTGTGTCCAACTCTCTGTGACTGCATGGACTGAAGCACGCCAGGCTTCCCTGTTCACCACCAAACTCATGTCTTTTGAGTCGGTGATGCCATCCAGCCATCTCATGCTCTGTTGTCCCCTTCTCCTCCTGCCTTCAGTACTTCTTAGCATCAGGGTCTTTTCAAATAAGTCAGCTCTTTGCATCAGGTGGCCAAAGTATTGGAGTTTCAGCTTCAGTATCAGTCCTTTCAATGAATATTCAGGGCTGATTTCCTTTAGGATGGACTGGTTGGATCTCCTTGCAGTCCAAGGGAGTCTCAAGAGTCTTCTCCAACACCACAGTTCAAAAGTATCAATTCTTTAGAACTCAGCTTTCTTTATATCCAAATTTCACATCAATACATGACTATTGGAAAAAGAGCAGACACATTACTTTGCCATCAAAGGTCCATCTACTCAAGGCTTTGGTTTTTCCAGTGGTCATGTATGGATGTGAGAGTTGGACTATAAAAAAAGCTGAGCACTGAAGAATTTATGCTTTTGAACTATGGTGTTGGAGAAGACTCTTGCGAGTCTCTTGGACTGCAAGGAGATCCAACCAGTCTATCCTAAAGGAGATCAGTCCTGGGTGTTCATTGGAAGGACTGATGTTGAAGCTGAAACTCCAATACTTTGGCCACCTGATGCGAAGAGCTGATTCTTTGGAAAAGACCCTGATGCTGGGAAATATTAAGGGCAGGAGTAGAAGGGGACAACAGAGGATGAGATGGTTGGATGGCATCACCGACTCAATGAACATGGGTTTGGGTGGACTCCAGGAGTTGGTGATGGACAGGGAGGCCTTATGTGCTGCAGTTCATGGGGTCACAAAGAGTCGGACATGACTGAGCAACTGAACTGAACTGAACTGGAAAAACCATAGCTTTGACTAGATGGATATTTGTTGCCAAAGTAATGTCTCTGCTTTTTAATATGTTGTCTGGGTTAGTCATAGCTTTTCTTCCAAGGAGCAAGCATCTTTTAATTTCATGGCTGCAGTCACCATCTGAAGTGATATTGGAGACCCCAAAAATAAAGTCTCTCACTGTTTCCATTGTTTCCCCATCTATTTGCCATGAAGTGATGGGAACAGATGCCATGATGTTAGTTTTCTGAATGTTGAGTTTTAAGCCAATATTTTCGCTCTCCTCTTTCACTTTCATCAAAAGGCTCGTTAGTTCTTCGCTTTCTGCCATAAGAGTGGTGTCATCTGCATATCTGAGGTTATTGGAATTTTCCCCAGCAATCTTGATTCCAGCTTGTGGTTCATCCATCCCAGCATTTCTCATGATGTACTCTGCATATAAGTTAAATAAGCAGGGTGATAATATACAGCCTTGATGTACTCCTTTCCTTATTTGAAACCAGTCTGTTGTTCTATGTGCAGTTCTAACTTTTGCTGCTTGATCTGCATACAGATTTCTCAGAAGGCAGGTCAGGTGGTCTGGTATTCAAATCTCTTGAAGAATTTTCCACAGTTTGTTGTGATCCACACAGTCAAAGACTTTGGCATAGTCAATAAAACAGAAGTATATATTTTTCTCATATTCTCTTGAATTTTCAATGATCCAGCAGATGTTGACAATTTGATCTCTGATTCCTCTGCATTTTCTAAATCCAGCTTTGACATTTGAAGTTCATTGTTCACATACTGTTGAAGCCTGGCTTGGAGAATTTTGAGCATTACTTTACTAGCGTGTGCTGCTGCTGCTAAGTCACTTCAGTCATGTCTGACTCTGTGTGACCCCATAGATGGCAGCCCACCAGGCTCCCCCGTCCCTGGGATTCTCCAGGCAAGAACACTGGAGTGGGTTGCCATTTCCTTAGCGTGTGAGATGAGTGCAATTGTCCAATAGTTTGAGCATTCTTTAGCATTGCCTTTCTTTTGGATTGGAATGAAAACAGACCTTTTCCTGTCCTGTGGCCACTGCTGAGTTTTCAAAATTTATAGACATAAAGAGCAGCACTTTCACAGCATCATCTTTTAGGATTTGAAATAGCTCAACTGGAATTCCATCACCTCCACTAGCTTTGTTCATAGCGATGCTTCCTAAGGCCAACTTTACTTTGTATTCCAGGATGTTTGGTTCTAGGTGAGTGATCACACCATCGTGGTTATCTTGGTCATGCAGATCTTTTTTGTATAGCTCCTTTGTGTATTCTTGCCACGTCTTCTTAATATCTTCTGCTTCTGTTAGGTCTATACCATCCCTGTCCTTTATTGTGCTCATCTTTGCATGAAATGTTCCCTTGGTATCTCTAATTTTCTTGAAGAGATCTCTATTCTTCCCCATTCTGTTGTTTTCCTCTATTTCTTTGCATTGATCAATGAAAGAAGTTTAAAATATGTAAATAAATGGAAAGATATACTCATGGATGGGAAGATTTAATACTGTTAAGATGGTAATACTCCAAAAATAATCTACAGATTCAAGTTATTGCTTATTAAAAACAAAGCTGCATTTATTTATTTATTTATTTTGTAGAACTTGCTCAGTTATCCTAAAACACATGGAAATTTGAGAGACCCACAATAGCCAAAACAACTGTGTAAAAGGAAACAAAGTTGGAGGACTAATACTTTCCTGTTTAAAAATTTATTACAAAGCTCCAGCAGTCAATTCAATGTAGTACTGGATAGAGGATAGACATATTCAGTTCAGTTCAGTTCAGTCGCTCAGTTGTGCCCAACTCTTTGCAACCCCATGAATCACAGCATGCCAGGCCTCCCTGTCTATCACCATCTCCCGGAGTTCACTCAAACTCACATCCATCGAGTCAGTGATGCCATCCAGCCATCTCATCTTCTATCGTCCCCTTCTCCTCCTGCCCCCAGTCCCTCCCAGAATCAGAGTCTTTTCCAATGAGTCAACTCTTTGCATGAGGTGTCCAAAGTACTGAAGTTTCAGCTTTAGTATTATTCCTTCCAAAGAAATCCCAGGGCTGATCTCTAGAATGGACTGGTTGGATCTCCTTGCAGTCCAAGGGACTCTCAAGAGTCTTCTCCAACACCACAGTTCAAAAGTATCAATTCTTTGGCGCTCAGCTTTCTTCACAGTCCAACTCTGACATCCATACATGACCACTGGAAAAACCATAGGTTTGACTAAATGGACCTTAATTGGCAAAGTAATGTCTCTGCTTTTGAATATGCTATCTAGGTTGGTCATAACTTTTCTTCGAAGGAGTAAGTGTCTTTTAATTTCATGGCTGCAGTCACCATCTGCAGTGATTTTGGAGCCCAAAAAGATAAAGTCTGACACCATTGGATCAATGGAATAGAATTCAGAGTCCAGAAATAAACCATTACATTCATGGTCAATTGATTTTGACATTGATATCAAGAAAACCAGTGAAAAAAAGAATAGTTTCCAATATGAATTAAATCAATATGAATCAAAAACTTAAATGTAAAAGTTAAAACTGTAAAACTATTAGAAGAAAACATGGGAGTATCCTTTGGTGATCTTGAATTAAGTGACGATTCTTAAGTATTATACCAAAAGTAAAAATACATAAATTGGACTTAATTAAAATTCAAACATGCTTCAAATGACAAAACTGAGAAAATGGAAAAAACAACACACATGTGGGTGAAAACATTTCAAATCATGTATCTGATAAGGGACCCATGCATAAAATGTGTGTATTTATGTATATATATACACACATTATATATATGTGTATGTGTGTGTGTGACTTCCCAGGTGGAGCAGTATCTGCCTGTCTATGCTGGAGACCCAAGAGACGCAGGTTCGATCTCCAGGTTGGGAAGATCCCATTGGAGGAGGAAATGGCAACCCTCTCCAGTACCCTTGCCTAGAAAATCCCATGGACAGAGGAGACCGGTGGGCTACAGTCCACGAGGTTGCAGAGTTGGAAATGACTGAGTACACGCACTTGCGCATGCACGCACACACACTCACACATAATCTTTTACAACCAAGTATACAAATACAAATAATCTAAGAAAAGAATTGGCAAAAGACTTAAAGAGATATTTCTCCAAAGAAGATATCCAAATGATAATAAACACATGAAAAGAAGCTAAGCATTGTTAGTCATCAGGGAAATGCAAGTCAAAACCACAGTGAGATATCTCTATTACCCACTAGAATGGCTGTAATCAGAAAGTCATATAATTACAATTGATAAGCATGTGGAAAAATCAGAACTCACATAAACTTTAGATGGGAATGTAAAATGCTACAGCTATTTTGGACAGCAGTTTGTAAAATGGTACAGCTACCTTGGACAATATTCTGGCAGTTCCTCAAACACTGAGACATAGTTACCATATGTTCCAGTAATTCCATTCCAAGAAAATGAAAACATGTCCAGAAAAATATTTCTACATGAATGTTCATAGAAGCATGATTTATATTAGAGAAAAAGTGGAAATAATCTATATGCTCATAAACTGATAAATAGATAAACACAATGTACAACAGATATTATTTGACCATAAAAAGGAATAAGGTACTGATGTATGCAATAACTTGGATGATTATTGAGAACGCTATAGTAAATGAAACAAGGCAGACACGAAAGACCACATACTATAGGACTGCATTATATAAAATGTCAGAATAGACAAATCCATAAAGACAGAAAATAGATTAGTTAAAAAAAATGCATGAGGATGATTTGAAATTCTCTTTTTTCTGTCTCTTGCAATAGGGTTGACTTATCCAAAATCCACATTATGCACAGTGCCTGGGATCCATGATAATATTTAGCACAGTTCCATTGAAGACTATAATCTTAATATTTAGTTTTATACAAGTGCAGCAGTCAAATGTAATTTTTTAATGAAGAAAGGGTCAAGAAGGGAAATGTAGCTAAATCTTACAAGAATCATCATCATATCTTACCCATCTCAATTGAAGGCTTCCCTGCCTCCTCGCACCCTTTAGGGAGAAAGCCCTAGGATGATACTGAAGCTATATCTATCATCATAAATTGCAAAAGTAGCCATCGTATGTTACGGTACTTCCTGTTTAGCAGTGGGTTCAAGCTCCCTGTGCCTTGTGTTGGTCTTACCTTTGATTGGGAGGAGTGACAGATGTGACCTGTGAGTTCCAAGCCTAGACTACAGCAGGTCTTGCAGTTTTCAGTCTCAGGCCTTTGGGACTGGGCATGTGGACCAGCTTTTCCAGCCTGCTGGAAACTGAGGGAGCAGGTAGAGAGAAGATGCAGTCATCACACCAGTCCCAGGAAGCCAATCTAACCAGCATGCTTAACTGGCTTAACAATTGATGGCGAGCACACGAGCAGAGATCCCCTGAGCATGGCTCCTCGTTTTACATTGATCACGCCAATACAATGTTATATTTTAATGTTTCACTCCAAATTCAATAAACTAGCTCACAAATTGGAGAAGGAAATGGCAACCCGCTCCAGTATTCTCACCTAGAGAGAATCCTGTGGACAGAGGAGCCTGGTGGGCTGCTGTCCAGGGGTCACATAGAGTCGGAAATGACTGAAACGACTTAGCATGCATGCATGCGTTGGAGAAGGAAATGGCAACCCACTCCAGTGTTCTTGCCTGGAGAGTCCCAGGGACAGAGGAGCCTGGTGGGCTGCCGTCTATGGGGTCGCACAGAGTCGGACACGACTGAAGCTACTTAGTAGCAGCAGCAGCTCACAAAAAAAACTTTTTGAAAAATTTCAGTTTTCAAGTATTTATTCTTGAGATTGACCTAGTTGGAATTTCATTATCTGTTTGCTCTAATAGGATTTAGTTTATGCCCTATGCCTGGTCTTAGGAGAATGAGCAGTTAACATTGTCTGTGCTAAGAGGCAAAGTTGGTCTCTAGAATAAAATATGTGATCTTGGCAGGAGCGGGGTGTTGAAATATAATTTCCAGCTCTTAGGTGAACCTCAGGCATTGTGTGTAGGCATTTTCTTACAAAAAAACCCCAAAATTTATTTATCTAATTGTTTAAAGGTGCTAGCAAGAATATGTAAACAGTAACAGCATACAAATCATTGGGCTTTGAATGCATAGTCTCAGGGTCCAGCTAATGGTGATTTTCATAACTTAAAATTAAAACACAATTTTTTTTTTTTTTAAAAAGGAAAACATGTTGTTCACTTGCATTCTGAATTTAGGTGGTCAAAGAAATGAAGGCTTTTCTTCAAGTTTGACCCTAAACAAGCTGGTTATTATTTCCTCTCCGAAGAAAGTAATTGAATTCAGTTCAGTCACTCAGTTGTGTCTGACTTTTTGCAACCCAATGGACTATAGCACTCCAGGCCTTCCTGTCCATCACTAACTCCTGGAGTTTACTCAAACTCATGTCCATTGAGTCTTTGATGCCATCCAACCATCTCATCCTCTGTCGTCCCCTTCTCCTGCCTTCACTCTTTCCCAGAATCAGGGTCTTTTCCAATGAGTCAGCTTTTCACATCAGGTGGCCAAAGTATTGGAGTTTCAGCTTCAGCATCAGTCCTTCCAATGAATATTCAGGGCTGATTTCCTTTAGGATGGACTGGTTGGATCTCCTTGCAGTCCAAGGGACTCTCAAGAGTCTTCTTCAACCTCACAGTTCAAAATCATCAATTCTTTGGAACTCAGCTTTCTTTATATCCATACATGACTACTGGAAAAACCATAGCTTTGACTAGACAGACCTTTGTTGGGAAAGTAATGTCTTTGCTTTTTAATATGCTGTCTAGGTTGGTCATAACTTTTCTTCCAGGGAGCAAGCATCTTTTAATTTCATGGCTGCAGTCACCATCTGCAGTGATTTGGGAGCCCCCAAAAACAAAGCCTCTCACTGCTTCCACTCTTTCCCCTTTTATTTGAAATGAAGTGATGGGACCAAATGCCATGATCTTAGTTTTCTGAATGTTGAGTTTTAAGCCAACTTTTACCCCTTCTTCTTTCCCTTTCATCAAAAGGCTGTTTAGTTCTTCTTCCTTTTCTGCCATAAAGGTGGTGGCATCTGCATATCTGAGGTTATTGATATTTCTCCCAGCAATCTTGATTCCAGATTGTGCTTCATCAGCATTACTCATGATGTTCAGCTTAGTTCAGTTCAGTTGCTCAGTTGTGTCTGACTCTTTGTGACTCCATGAACCGCAGCACGCCAGGCCTCCCTGTCCATCACCAACTCCCAGAGTTTATCCAAACTCATATCCATTGAGTCAGTGATGCCATCCAACCATCTCATCCTCTTTCATCCCCTTCTCCTCCTGCCTTCAATCTTTCCAAATGTCAGGGTCTTTTCAAATGAGTCAGCTCTTCGCATCAGTTGGCAAAAATATTGGAGTTTCAGCTTCAACATTAGTTCTTCCAATGAACACCCAGGACTGATTTCCTTTAGTTCTCAGCATATAAGTTAAATAAACAGGGTGACAATATACAGCCTTGAAGTACTCCTTTCCTGATTTGAAACCAGTCTGTTGTTGCATGTCCAGTCTAACTGTTGCTTCTTGACCTGCATACAGGTTTCTCAAGAGGCAGGTCAGGTGGTCTGATATTCCCATCCATTGAAGAGTTTTCCACAATTTCTTGTGATGTACACAGTCAAAGGCTTTGGCACAGTCAATAAAACAGAAGTAGAAGCCTTTCTGGAACTCTCTTGCATTTTCAATGATCTAATGGATGTTGGCAATTTGATCTCTGATTCCTCTGCCTTTTCTAAATCCAGCTTGAACATCTGGAAGTTCACGGTTCATATACTGTTGAAGTCTGGCTTGGAGAATTTTGAGCATTGCTTTACTAGTGTGTGAGATGAGTGCATTTGTGCAGTAGTTTGAGCATTCTTTGGCATTGCCTTTCTTTGGGATTGGAATGAAAATTGACCTTTTCCAGTCTTGTGGCCACTGCTGAGTTGTCCAAATTTGCTGGCACATTGACTATAGCACTTTTACAGCATCATCTTTTAGGGTTTGAAATAGCTCAACTGGAATTCCATCACCTCCACTAGCTTTGTTCATGGTGATGCTTCCTCAGGCCCACTTGACTTCACATTCCAGGATGTCTGGCTCTAGGTGTGTTATCACACTGTGATTATCAGGGTCATGCAGATATTTTTGTATAGTTCTTCTGTGTATTCTTGCCAGCTCTTCTCAATATCTTCTGCTTCTGTTAGGTCCATACCATTTCTGTCCTTTATTGTGCCCATCTTTGCTTGAAATGTTCCCTTGGTATCTCTAATTCTCTTGAAGAGATCTCTAGTTTTCCCATTCTATTGTTTTCTTCTATTCTTTGCATTGATCACTGAGGAAGGCTTCCTTTTTTCTCCTTACTATTCTTTGGAACTCTGCATTCAAATGGGTGTCTTTCCTTTTCTCCTTTGCCTTTAGCTTCTCTTATTTTCTCAGCTATTTGTAAGGCCTCCTCAGACAACCATTTTGCCTTTTTACATTTCTTTTTCTTGGGGATGGTCTTGATCACTGCCTCCTATATAATGTCATGAACCTCTGTCCATAGTTCTTAAGGCACTCTTCCTATCAGATCTAATTTCTTGAATCTATTTGTCTGTTTCACTGTATAAATGTGAGGGATTTGATTTAGGTCATACTTGAATGGTCTCATGGTTTTCCCTACTTTCTTTAAGTCTGAATTTGGCAATAAGGAATTCATGATCTGAGCCACAGTCAGCTCCTGGTCTTGTTTCTTCTGACTGTTTAGAGCTTCTCCAACTTTGGCTGCAAAGAATATAATACATGGGATCTCAGTATTGACCATCTGGTGATGTCCACGTATAAAGTCTTCTCTTGTGTTGTTGGAATAAGTTGTTCGCTATGACCAGTGCATTCTCTTGGCAAAACTCTATTAGCCTTTGCCCTGCTTCATTCCGCATTCCAAGGCCAAATTTGCCTGTTACCCCAGGTGTTTCTTGACTTCCTACTTTTGCATTCCAGTCCCCTATAATGAAAAGGACATCTTTTGGGGGTCTTAGTTATAGAAGGTCTTATAGGTCTTCATAGAACTGTTCAACTTCAGCTTCTTCAGCATTACTGGTTGGGTCATAGACTTGGATTATTGTGATATTCAATGGTTTGCCTGGAAATGAACAGAGATCATTCTGTCATTTTTGAGATTGCATCCAAGTACTGCATTTCAGTCTTTTTTGTTGACGATGATGGCTACTCCACTTCTTCCAAAGGATTTTGCCTACAGTAGTAGATATAATGGTCACATGATTTAAATTCACCCATTCCAGTCCATTTTAGTTTGTTGATTCATAAAATGTCGATGTTCACTCTTGCCATCTCCTGTTTGACCACTTCCAATTTGCCTTGATTCATGGACCTAACGTTCCATGTTCTTATGCATATTGCTCTTTAGAGCATCTGACAGTTCTTCCATCACCAGTCATATCCACAATTGGGTGTTGTTTTTGCTTTGGCTCCATCTCTTCATTCTTTCTGCAGTTATTTCTCCAGTGATCTCTAGTAGCTTATCAGGCACCTACCAACCTGGGGAGTTCATCTTTCAGTGTCCTATCTTTTTGCCTTTTTTATCATGTTCATGGGGTTCTCAAGGCAAGAATACTGATTTGCCATTTCCTTCTCCAGTGGACCACATTTTGTCAGAACTCTCCACCATGACCTGTCCAACTTGGGTGGCCCTACATAGCATGGTTTATAGTTTCATTGAGTTAGACAAGGCTGTGGTCCATGTGATCAGATTGTTTAGTTTTCTGTGATTGTGGTTTTCAGACTATCTGCCCTCTGATGGAGAAGGATGAGAGACTTATGGAAGCTTCCTGATGGGAGAGACTGACTGAGGGGGAAACTGGGTCTTGTTTTGCTGGGGGGTGGGGCATGCTCAGTAAATCTTTAATCTAATTTTCTGTTGAAGGATAGTGGTGTGTTCCCTCCCTTTTATTTGACCTGAGGCCAAACTATGGTGGAGATAATGAAGATAATGTTGATCTCCTTCAAAAGATTCCATGCTTGCATTATAAATCTTAAATCACAGCACACAAGACAAACTCTAGATAGTTGGAGGATTACATAAAAGGACAAAGAAAACATAGATATACTTTATCTATGAAATGGAATGGGAAGAACTTTCTCACAATAAAAGCAATGGGAAAGATCACAAAAGAATATATCAGATTTGATGCTTTTAAAATATGTGTTCTGCCTGCCAAAAGCCATAAAACTAAAATGCAAACAGAAAACTAGAAAAATATTCCATACAATTACATGGCACATTAAAAGTTAATATCAGTTATACACAGAGTTCACACAAATCAAAAAGAAAACGCTTTTATAATTCAATGGGAAGAGATTAAATGTTTTATCAACTACAAAAAATCACTCAAAGAAATACAGACTAAATAAGAATATTCTTTTCATCCATGAATTCTACAAACTTAAGATCTACTTTCATTAAATACTGTTGTGAAGTGTTACTTTTATCAAAGTAAATAGATCAGATTTTTTCAGTATTGTGTGAAAAAAATAGACCAATGGGTCCACTATATGTGGTCATACAGGTTGTATACTCTATGAAGTGCTCAGTTTAAGGTGCACGTGGGCTCCTGAAAACCATGCAGTCTTCCACCTATCAATCCATAAATCCTGATATGTGGTACAGCTATTTGGTAAAATTAGGCATTGCAAATATTTTACAGAGGTTAGTAGAGGCTTATTTCTGATAGTGAAATATTTCTTCCTTCCTCTCTTTTTGCTTTTCTACTCTTTCCTCCCTTATTCCCTTTCTTCCTTTATATCAAGTAGATGAATGTAATTAGAAGGTTATTAGTGGGAAAGAGAGCCTCTTGGAATCTGTGAAATCACAGCTAAACCCAGCATTAGCTTGTATACATTCCATTAAGTAATTGAGTGTTGATATTGATATTCGTCTTCATTATATGTATGCTCCTTTGAGAGAGATCACGATACTGACTGTTAAAATGCCTAAAAATGTTTGAAAAAGCTTATGTGTTTTGGTTGTTGTGGCCTAGAAATTATCTTGGAAATAAACACCATTTTATTTTTTATCCTGTGTCTTTAAGTATAAATGAGAATCTAAATTAATAAGCGAATTTAAGGCTGTTTGCCTCAGGACAATGCTTAGAGGACATATGTTAATTCTTTGTTGTGTTTCTGATTTGAAACTCAAAAGAGTTAATAACATCACTCCATGAATAAAATAATTTCCTTTTCTTCCTTTAAGCTTTGTTGAAGGGCTTAGAGTTTAGAAGCTATGGAGAACCTATAAGAACCTATAGAGTTTATTATTTCCAAAAGAGGTTTGTAGGTGGCTGACTTCTCTGATCTAAATTTAGATGATTTGAAACAACCAGCATAGTGAATGTATGAAATGACTAGAATTCGATTATCTTAGGACCCTAAGTATGATCTAGAATATGTGGTTGAAATTACCATCCCCAGAAAGATAAATCTCAATTAAAATGATTACATACATTTTTCACCTCAAACTATATTCTTCTGAGAATAAATGTGCTACCATATCTGGCTTCAGAATTGTATTGAATGGTGTTTTGGACAAGATTGCCTTTAGTCACTATAGGCTTTTTGTTTTGTTTTGTGTTGTTTTTTTACTTTATTTTACTTTACAATACTGGATAAGCAATTCATTTTGTTTTAAGACTTAAAGGCAACATGTCTTTTGAAACTGAGGCAGTTTCCTTTTCTTAGCCAAAACATTGTCAGAAAGATTTTAAAATAAAAAGGAATTAGTTTAAATCTTTAATTATCTAATTGAACTTTCTCTCTGTCTTTTTGCATGTATGTTTATCTATGTGCACACACACAAATATACATATAGTGAAGTTTCTTATAATAAACTGTATGCTTCAAACTTTGAAATAAAGATGAACAAATCTATGCCTGGCCTCTTTAATATATTGTCAGTAGAGAAAGAAGCAAGTTCCCCCAGCTGCATCAATCTGTCACTTTTGTTGACAGATTAGGTACAATTCATTTCCATCCAGAGTAAATCACTCAGAGGCTCATTTCATCCAGAAAATATTCACAATTCTTTTTATACATATGTTTGCCATGATTTGAAGAACAGATTTTGAATATTTGTATCTTCAACTGAGCCCATTTTTTCTTGTTGACTTTCTTTAGAACAGAGTGGCAGTGAATTAGTGTATTAGGAAGAGGGCTGGAAATTACTACAAAAGTATCAATACTTCAGGTCTGTTTAAATCTGAATGGAGTAGGGCAAGAAACTCACCTTGAAAATAGCAAAAAACTGGAGAAGTAGGAGACTCGTGTATCTGGAAACAACATAGCTAAGAATAACCTTTAAGATAAACCACACGTACAGTTTGATATGTAAATCAAATATTGGAAACCATCACCTAGACTTGCTTTTATTGGCTACAAATTTCCTGAGATAAAAGTTGTGAGCCTGGTTTTTGTATAGGATAATGATACTGAATACTGAAAATTCTGTGTTGACTAGTAAAATGAACTCTACTTTTGTAGGTATGTGGAGTGTCAATCTTATTATCATTATGTTAATCTTAGTTATACTAGCTAGTAACTGACTGTCCAAATTACTTTATATCTTTGAAAGTATGACTTCTGAACTAAGAATATAAGGATTAACTAATATGCATCACTCTTTTCTACCCAATGCCAAGATATACAACCCTCCCAGAAATTATGGATTTGACAACAGGCAAGGTGCTAAATGGAGTTTTGGTTCAAGTTAAGAACCTGTCCTTAGTTTTTAAATATTACAATATTTATACTTTCAACTTATATAAATTAAAAATTGCAATAACCATACTACATTACAAAAATAATCTTTAACTGTTTTATGAAAATCTTGATCACGGTAGAGTCATTTTCATATGTCCTCATATTAAAAAAGAACACTTTTTCACCTGGATTTAATCACTAAATTCCACCTGCAGAAATCAGAGGGACTTAAATTAATGCTTTCCTCTGGACCTACATAGTTCTTTCTATTTACAGGGGAAGATGTTAGATTAATTTTATAGAAAGGCACCTGGGCACAACAGATGAACAGATTTCTTAAACTTTGTTTAACATCTAAATTCTTCCCTTCTGGGTGACTTTGGGCAGAATTACTTGCCTTCTCTGATCAACAGTGTTTTGTTCGAAGTAAAACATATCTACATTGGTGAGTTCTTTTCAATTTGGAGAATGTTTTTCATACTGCCAGTATTCAATAGATGGTTTCTAGTTTTGATTTTGTACAGCATGGTATAGCCAGAAAGGGCTTAAAAACTCTTTAGATCAATTCAGTGAAACCAAAGGATACATCTCATTCTTAAAGATACATCTTATTCTTAAAGATGAGTAATTGGGCTTTCAGAGAAGTGAGAGATTTTTCTTGAGCTCACAACTAACTAGAACAGAAGTCAGACTTGAATCTGTATCCTTTGTTGTTTAAATCTTGCAACAAATTTGCTGTATTTCCTTAAGGTTCCTCTCAATCTTAAGATCCATCATTTCTAGAAGCAGATTGTGAGACTTTTATCCCAAAATAGACTAATGGGAGATAAAAAGACTATGTAACACTGGTTACCCAAAGACTATGTAACACTGGTTACCTGGGTCTTCTTGCATTTACAGTGCAAATTTATATACATTATCTCTGCATTGCATTTATCTATGGCATTATTTCTATATCCAAGTACAATATTGTATGTAGAGATTTTTAAAAATTTCCATGGATTTATGAGTACATATATTTGTATGTATATGTATAAAAATGCCAAGTAATATTATTCCATCATTATTATTGCACCATTATCATCTTATGATACAGTTAATTTAAATCTTTGATCAGCATACTAGTCGGTGTACACCAAAAGAGAAACAACATGTAGGTAACTTATTCAATATGTAGTCTTTCCTATGACCTTTGAATGTTAAATTTATCTAGAAATTTATATAAATATCCTTAAACATAGCACTCTCCTAGAAACCAGAACTTTTTAAGGTCAATCACAATATCCAGTTTTGGCTTGGGCTTCCCTGGTGACTCAGACAGTAAAGAATCTGCCTGCAGTGCAGCAGACCTAAGTTTGATCCCTGAGTTGGGAAGATCCCCAGGAGGAGGACATGGCAACCCACTCCAGTATTCTTGCCTGGAGAATCCCATAGACAGAGAAGCCTGGTGAGTTACAGTCCATAGGGTTGCAAAGAGTCAGACATGACTGAAATGACTTAGCACACACATAAGTTATCTTAGCAGCTACCATGATATATTTGTTATTGAGAACAACCTATCCCTTAGGTGAAAACTCCTTTATTAAATATCAAAAAAAGAAATTTGGGGGTTAATTTATCTATTATTATTGAAGTATAGTCGATTTACAATGTTTCAGGTACAGCAAAGTGAAAAAAAGGAAATGTTTACATTTCAGGTATATTTATTTTTTATTTTGAATTTGCATTCTAAAAATTCTTAAATCTTGCTGAATAATTTTTATCGATTGTTTTCTTTATATATGGTAGATGGTGTCATAGTTTTCACATTTCTATATATTCAGATCGTAAGATCTGGCATGTATGTAATCTTTGAACCTTCCAATCTGAATGACTTATGAAATCTGAAGATTCAGTTCTACTTGTGGTGGGCTGAATACTAGTCCTCCAAATATACCTACATTCTGATTCCCTGAACCTCTGTTATCTTCTATGGCAAAAGGGACTTTGCAGTTGTAAGTTAAGAATTTTGAGATATGGAGATTGTCCTGGGTTATACAAGTGTGTCCAATATAGTCATGTATGTATGCACGCTCAATTTCTCAATTGTGTCTGACTCTTTTAATCCCATGGACTGCAGCCCAGCAGGCTCATCTGTCCACGGAATTCTCTAGGCAAGAATACCAGGAATGGGTTGCCAGTTCCTAGTCCACCAATAGAGCTAAGTGTCTTTATTAAAATGAGGCAGGGGGAAATTTGAATAAAAAAGATGAGACAGCGGTGAAAACAGGGGATGACTCTTTTAAGATGAAGGAATGGATCATGAGTCAAGAAATGCAGGCAGCTTCTAGAAGCCTGGACAACAAAACAAAAAGCTGGGGAAAAAACAGATCCTCCTCAGAAATCTTCAGAAGGAACACAGCCCTGCCAACACCTTGACTTCAGACTTTAGGCCTCCAGAACTATGAGAGTATATTTGTGTTGTTTTAAGCTAATGTACTTATGGTAGTTTGTAACAGCAGCAACATGAAACTAATATACCATTGTGGTGAATAGCTGAAAGTGTACATTTTTATTATTTCCCACTCAAATAAAATATTAGTTGAACACATGATAGGTCTGGAATCTGACAATATTCAAAGAAGGCAACTAGGGGATTTTAACCTTGTAATAGTTGTGATGGCCCTGGAGAAAGATGGAGGATATGAAATGACATCCTACTGAACTAGTGATTGGAGCTGTCTTAACAAGGTGGTCATTGCCTCCCTTTGCAAAAGTTGTCTAGCTCTTCAGCTGCTATTAATAAATGATATTGGCAATGATATTGGATCATTTTTTCATGTCCTTCCTAATCTTAATGTTCTCTGCATCTTAGATCTTTTCACTCATTCATGAATACTGCTTAATGTACTAGAACATTGCATTAAGTGGCTATCTGGCTCTCCATATAAGCATTAAAATAAAAGAGTCATCAGGAAGGGAAGAAAAAAAGATTATGGTAGAAAGAAAGGCCTTTTGTAAATTGCTTTCCAAGAGCTAGGCATCATTCCAGGAAAATGAAGGGTACTTTTCAATGGACTCTAACCTCCCTTTGGTGGTATTTAAAGTCCTTCCCTGGGACATTATACAAGCCAATGGTGAATATTTTGCCAGAAATTTTCCATTAAAATTGTAATCACTTTAATACTTTGAGGTTAGCCAAAGAGATTATATTATATAGAGAATGATTTTAAAATTTGCATTTTAAGTTAATTACTATTAACTGAACAAGCCTGTCAAATATTTATCCTTCTGGGAATCATCCAACAATACATTTTCCATGTATTTGTGCCAAAATGTCAAGAATTCCCATTAAGAAAGAGAAAGTAGTTCTTTTAAGAGGAAAACCTATGTTTTCAATACTGTGATTCTGTGGAAAAATAAATATTACTGACAGGTGAAAGGTGATAAAAATCTGGACATGAGAGCCTAAACATTCCATATAACTTGCCTATCATGAACATTTAAAATTGAGCAAAATGAAACATGAAAGGGATGTTTAATAGTGTAGGATAAAGTGAAATATAAAAAGAGATATATAAAATATATGATTATATTAAATATATGATTATATCATGGTCAATCATTTTTCCATGCAGAATAAAATTAGATAAGCTTATATGTAGGTTAAATTATATTCTGTGAGCACTCTATTCACCTGATTCTCTAGTAAGTTAATTTACATAAAATCAGGTTTTTAAAAAAAGACAGTAAGCTTGTGTATTTACTATATGCCATGGACATCTATCTATCTCTCTTACAACTTTTTAGTTCACTTCATTTCACAAACTATAGGAGAACAGAAGTCCTGTGTTAGTCCTGTGTCCTTACTTAGGATTTTGTGGGTAGCACCTGATGGAGATAAGGTAGGGACTTCAGTCTTTTGATGAGAAGACTATGCTCTTCCCTCAAAATAAAGTATTCCAAAAAATGCATGTCAAAAGGAGAAAGGGAATATTCAGCTGAAATTTTTCTTGATGCAGTTGATGTAGAGAGGATGGTATTTAACGGTTTGCTGAATTATTGCATGAGTCTTTGTTCTTTGTATTTGTATATATAAGCATACAGGTAATAACTAGTATCTGTCTGCCTCTGTCAATGGAGAGATTCATACTCCTAAATTCTTTTTCAAAATCTCTTAGAATGGTTTTGCCAAGAAGTAATTAAAATGGATCTGTGGGTCCAATAAAGATGGATCTATAACTATACTGACAGTCTGATATTTATAGAAACACAGTGCAGATAAGTAAATTACATGTACACTATTTTTTTTTCTACTTGCTAGCTGATCTTATCTGGGAGAAAAATCATGTAATTGTCATTTCACAATGGTCAGAAATGCTTTTACTTATATGTAGAGACAGTATACTGTACTGAACATATAGAATTAATGTTGAAATATTTTAAAGGTGCTATGTGACAGGTAAATGTCTAAATTTTTAATGCATGTCAACACAATCTTATGGTTACTTTATGATGTAGGCACTATTGTAGTCTTCATTGTGCAGACAGAAGAAATAAGGCACACAGAAGTGAAGTTATGGTACAAGGTAATAATATTGTACAAATAATAAGAGGCACAATTAGGATGCAAACGCAGGTGTCCTGGCTCCATAGCCCAGAGGTTTAAACATTTAATTTTTAGTAAGGGTTGAACAGATGTCTTTAAGATATTAAGGGGAAATAATGGGAGGAATAGAAAAACAAAATTTCTAGAGCTAAATCATGATGTGAATCATGGGCATAAAAGTCATCCAAGGACTGAGCCAGATGAATGGAAAATGCCCACTTAGGCATATCTCTCACAATATTTCAGAACATAAAAGATATTTTAAAAGATTCCAAAAATTTAGAGACAAAAAAACAAGTTGGTGACTTACAAATAAATGAAAATTAAAATGGCATCTGAATTTTCATCAGTAAAACTGAGTATGACAGTGAAGCTAAAAGTTATTCCAAATTGCAAAGGAAAAGGCTATTCTCTGCCAAAATCTCAAGGGCAAGTACAGGACAGACACATATTTGGATATACATGGACTCATAAAGTTTACCACTCATTTTATAGAATGCACTCCAGCAAATTTAAGACAAAATACAGGAAAAAGAAAGATGTGGTATTCAAAAAACACCATGTTAAACTTGAGTAAAATTTTAAAACTCCGCTGTTAAATGTGCAGTTGCCTCGGAAAAATCAATGAACTAAAGTAGGACAGGAAGTTAAAAGTTTTAAGAAGAAAGACATTAAAGAAAAAAAAAGATTATCTGTAACAAATAAAATGATGTAGAAATTACATGACCTTGATGCAGTTTTTCTCAATCCTGGTACTATTGACATTTTGGGTATGATAATTCTTTGGTGGAAGAAAGTTGTTTCATGAATTTTAAGATGTTTAGCAGCAACTGAAAAAATGATGAAATGCCATTATTCTTGTGTTGTGTAGCATGTATTTAATATTTGTTAACTAAACTAAATTTACAGAGATAAAAAAGAACAAATATCAAAAACACGTATGGAAAAAGTAATGAATAAAATATAGAAGAACTTGGGACATTACATTAGCTCACACTGTCAAACCTCAAGAACTAATGCCTTAAGTTGATAGACTATAAAACAAAATTTAATTAAATATGTGTATTTGCAAATCTAAACAGATAATGAATAGGGAAGATGAAAACAAAACTTGTCATGCTTTGAGAAGAATGGGGGATATACAAAATACCACAGAAGGTAATTGAATCATCAGTTCAGTTCAGTTCAGTCACTCAGTCGTGTCCGACTCTTGCTCCACCATAGACTCATAAACAGTGTATTTTACATTAGGAAGACAATATTATAAGAAGTTGAAAATCAAAAACAAGCATATGAATTCTTCATGCATGATTTGAGAGAGAATTTCCAGGATAATTTAAAAAGCAAAAAAGAAAACAATTAAAAATACAAATAAATCATAATAATGAGACAAGAGTCAACAGTTGGGAAAGTCAATTAATTTATGTCTTAAGTTGACTCACTGGAAAAGACTCTGATGCTGGGAGGGATTGGGGGCAGGAGGAGAAGGGGACGACAGAGGATGAGATGGCTGGATGGCATAACTGACTCGATGAGTCTGAGTGAACTCCGGGAGTTGGTAATGGACAGGGAAGCCTGGCATGCTGCAATTCATGGGGTCGCAAAGAGTCGGACACGACTGCGACTGAACTGAACTGAACTGAACTAACCACTGTTTAATTTATGCATTTTAATTGACTATTTTTAATAATTATACATTTAATGAAAGAACTTTGGGAAAATAGCAAAATGTTCTCACCATGCAATGGGCTAGTTTTTCATAAGAAACTTAATATCCTCTTTAGGATCACTGAATGGAAAAAAAGAAATTTCTAGAAGAGTAGTGAGGAGATAGCCTTATAGAAAATTCCAGACCAAATAACAGAATAATAAAACTTATATTTTTGAAATACCAATTTTATAGTTGAATGAATGATGAGATGATGAGTCAAGAAGGTAGTAGAGATAGGAATTCAATTAGGAGGTTATTTACAATCAGGAAGTGAGAAGTACTGATGGTTTGAACTCAGAAGCAGTTGGGATTTGGGAAAAGGATTAACAGACCACTGGAAACTTGAGAAACAGGATGGGCAGAAGTTGGGGACAAATTATCATATGAGATGAAGGAATAGAGAATGTTTAGGATGACTTTTATGGTGTTTCACTGGAAGACTGGATAAATAGTGGTGCAACTCACTACAACAGGAAACCTAGGAGGAGAAAGAGTTTTATTTGCCAAAAAAAAAAAAAGAAAATGAATTTCATTTTGGAAAATGTTGGCTATGAGAGTTTGTTTTGAACATTCATGAAGATGTCCGAAATTTGCTGTTCAGTCACTCAGTCATGTCCTACACTTTGTGACCACAGGACTGCAGCACTCGAGGCTTCCCTGTCCTTGATCATCTTCCGGAACTTGCTCAAACTCGTCCATTGAGTCAGTGATACCATCCAACCATCTCGTCCTTTGTCATCCCCTTCACCTCCTGCTTTCTGTCTTTCTACCTAATTGATGATTAAGTTTGTAATATCAAGGTTATTTTACTAGATACATAAACTCTGAGTTGTAGTTTATGTTTCAGAGACATGTGAATTCTAAACAGTTTCCTGCTGTATTTAATGTTTTCAAAGAACATGGGAAGGAAGCAAATGCTCTGCTGAAGCAGAAATTTTCACAACTGCAAGTCTCTGACACGGTGTCACTCACTTTCTGTGTTATTATTGTTGTTCTGTCACTCAGTCATGTCCAACTCTTTGTGACCCCATGGACTGCAGCACACCAGGCTTCCCTGTCCTTCACCATCTCCTGGAGTGTGCTTAAACTCATGCCCATTAAGTCATTGATGCTATCCAATCATCTCGTCCTCTGTCATCCCCTTCTCCTCCTGCCTTCCATCTTTCCCAGCATCAGGGTCTTTTCTAATGAGTTGACTCTTCACATCAGATGGACAAATTACTGGAGCTTCAGCTTAAGCAAGAGTCCTTGTAATGAATATTCAGGATTGGTTTCCTTTAGAATTGACTGGTTTGATCTCCTTGCAGTCCAAGGGACTCTCAAGAGTCTTCTCCAAAACCACAGCTCAAAAGTATCAGTTCTTCAGTGTTCAGGCTTCTTTATGGTCCAACTCTCACATCTATACATGACTACTGGAAAAACCATAGCTTTGACTATAATGGACCTTTGTTGGCAAAGTAATGTCTCTGCTTTCTAATACACTGTCTAGGTTTGTCATAGCTTTTCTTCCAAGGAGCAAGCATCTTTTAATTTTGTGGCTGCAGTCACCATCTGCAGTGATTTTGGAGCCCCCCAAAATAGTCTCTCACTGTTTCCATTGTTTCCCCTTCTATTTGCCATGAAGTGATGGAACCAGATGTCATGATCTTAGTTTTTTAAATGTTGAATTTTAAGCCAGCTTATTCACTCTCCTCTTTCACCTTCATCAAAGTTCCTCTTTGATTTCTGCCATAAGGGAGATGTCATCTTTATTCCACCTCGTGCTTTATCCAGACTGGCATTTTGAATGATATACTCTGCATTTAAGTTAAACAAACAAGGTGACAATATACAGCCTTGACGTACTCCTTTCCCAATTTGGAACCAGTCCATTGTTCCATGTCCAGTTCTAACTGTTGCTTCTTGACCTGCATACAGGTTTCTCAGGAGGCAGATGGGTGATCTGGTATTCCCATCTCTTTAAAACTTTTCCACGGTAATGATTCACACAGTCAAAAGCTTTAGCGTAGTCAATGAAGCAGAAATAGATGTTTTTCTGGATTTCTCTTTCTTTTTCTGTGATTCTACAGATGTTGGCAGTTTGATCTCTGGTTCCTCTGCCTTTCCTAGATCCAACTTGTACATCCAGAAGTTCTCTGTTCACGTACAATTGATGCCTGGCTTGTAGAATTTTAAGCAGTACTTTGCTAGCATGTGAGATGAGTGCAGTTGTGTAGTAATCTGAACATTCTTTGATATTGCCCTTCTTTGGGATTGGAATGAAAACTGACCTTTTCCAGTTTGTCGCCACTGCTGAGTTTTCCATATTTGCTGGCATATTGAGTCCAGCACTTTAACAGCATAATTGTTTATTATTTGAAATAGCTCAGTTGGAATTCCATCACCTCCACTAGCTTTGGTCATAGTGATGCTTCCTAAGACCCACTTGACTTCACATTCCAGGATGTCTGGTTCTAGGTGATCACACCATCATAGTTATCTGGACCATTAAGATCTTTTTTGTATAGTTCTTCTGTGTATTCTTTCCACCTCTTCTTAATATCCTCTGCTTCTGTTTTGGTTCTTTATTATACCAATTTTTCATGAAATGTTCCCTTGGTATCTCTAATTTTCTTGAAGAGATCTCTAGTCTTTCCTATTCTATTGTTTTCTTCTATTTCTTTGCATTGTTCACTTAGGAAGTCTTTCTTATCTCTCCTTGCTGTGGTTTGGAACTCTGCTCATGTAGTGATACCTAATATATTCATGATTTTTAGCACAGCACTTCACTAATTTATTTTTACCCCCTTAATAATAATCATAGTGTTGTTCATTTAAAATACATCTTTTGGGAAGGAATATTCTCTGGGATTCTGGGGGGTCTTTCAAAGATAGTGCACGTGTTTTGGGAATTGAGAAATGGAATTTTGACCTGAAGAATTTTTGTGGTTCAGATTGATGAGATATTGTTAAGTTTATATTTCCTTATTTTTAGCCTCATTGTCCAAAACAGTTAATTTTCTTCCTTGTTCTTTTTCTATGCCTTTCTGTTCTAGAAGGGAAATATGTCTTCTTTAAGTATTTGGGAAACAGCTCGATATGAAACTCCTTTATCAAATCCTATGTGCAGCATTTCCCTGGGAAAAATGCCAAAATTGACCACTTATGCTAGATAGGAAAACCTCAGCAGTCTTTCCAAATTGAAGCACTATAATTTTTCCAACAAAGATTTTTAAAACCCAAGATATATGAGGTTTGCTTATTTTGGTTTATAGTACTCACATTGAAAATTGAATCACCTTATTTTTCATTAAGTACCAAGAAAAGAATAAGCTAGGCTTTTCCTAGAATTCAGCATAATCTGCTTCCAACCGTATTCTGTGAATCTAAAAGCATTTCAAATGATTAAAAAATAACCTTGAATCTGTAATTCAGCCAGTGTTCATGATTACAGCATAACCAACTGAAATCATATGTTATCTTATAGATAAATGACTCTCTATTGTGGTCTCAGAGGAGAGTGTTAGATATAGGAAACTGAAGATTAAAAATGAGCTAATTCCAGATTCAGTTTTAAAGCCTACATTTTTGATAAATACTTTCTACTTAATTTTTATTGGTTTATACAGAGAGTGGAGTGAGTTAAACTAGTTTAAGGATTTGCTCTTTGAATTCACAGTCTTTTTTTTTTAATAACACAGCTTAATAATTTAGTCCATGTTAGAATCCACATTAGTAATAGTACAGATTAATTGTAAATTAGATATTGTTTTTGTCATTCATTGTTAATATCAAATATGAAAACTTTATGTACCATAAACACTGATCAACTAGGGAGAAGGATGGGATTAGTTCATGATCTCTCCCACAAATTACATGTGATTGCATCTTCTTATGTGCACCAGGAAAGCTATTTTAATTAAATCTTGGAAATTCAAAAGAAAAAGGAGCTAATAGACTATTCAACCTCATGTTAGCTAAACATCGGAATAAGCCCCAGAACCTTGGATGTTTTTATGGGTAATAAATATAGTCAATTATTGACCTGAATTCACTTATACTTTACAAGTATGAAGTGTTTTTAAATAACAGTTTAGCAGGAATAATCATTTCTTGAACACAACAGGACACTCCTAAAAGATGTACAAATACAGTAAAATTTCGATGTTTTGCTCTAAATATATCTTAAAGATAAGTAGCATTTGAAAATTATTTTTCTAAAAGGAATATTTTCTTTCACTTTTATTAAAATTTTACATGGGTAGTATTAAAAATATAAATATCCTGTTTGCATTGAATTGACGGTGTACTTATTTGAATAGCCCAGAACCTCCTTACAAAAACAGATATAACCACTAAGATAACATATCAGAAATATCACAGGTGACATCTACAATAAAATAATATGAAAAACTATCCCCATGGGTGTGGGGTCAAACCAAAAGCAGCAATAAGAACTGTATGATTTCAACAATTCTGCAAGAGAAAGCAGAAACAGCAAATAAATAATCTTCAAATGGCTCTGAGTGCTGAAGAATCCCCAAATTGCCCCATTTATTATTGAAAGCTTGATGGGAAAATCTTGAATAGCCCAACTAGGAGAGTACATACAGAGGCTTTACTTTGTAAGAAATTTGATGTTTACTAAGGGGATTTCAGACAAAGTTGTGGTAGTCCAATCACTATGAATCCTTGTGGTTAATGAAATAGAACTCACTTTTAGAAGAAAGTATCAGATTTAGGGTTTTGCTGTGAGTGAAATACACACTGAACAGAAAATAGACATTAAGTGCAAAGGACAAAGATAGTTCATATAAAACTCAGCAAAACAGAACCAGCACATCTTAGAAAATACAAGGCCATGTTTTACAAATCTTACATGATAACAATAGAGAATATTTCTATAGAGTCATGTGATTTGATATTTCAGCCTATCCTCTTCTTCTATGAACCCAGGAAAACCTAGTTCTCTGAGAAATCGTTAATTGAAATATATTGCAATAGAACCCTATGATAAATTTTCATAAGTAAACAGTAAAATGAGTGAAGTAATATACCTATAGATATTTAATGCAATGTGGAAAGAAATGTACAAAAGAGGTAAAATCTGTTATTACTATAAATCATCCAAAAAGGAATTAAAGAAGCAATAGAAATTAGAATTATAAAAGCTTAGTAGTAAATCATTAAACAAATGAGAGTATGGATAAAGAACTAATAGTATTTATTAAAAAAAAAGGTAACTTTAGCAGTAAAGTTTAAACAAGAATGAAAACTCTAGATAATATCATAAGGGACATAGGTAATGAAAAGACAAAAAAAGGAAGAAGGAACAAAGAGAAAAACAGATTTTTAGGAAATCATATCAAAAAATAGGTAATAATGATGCAACATATGCATAATAGTAGTAACAGCAGAAGATTAATAAGCAAACAATAGAATGAAATAGATACTAAAAAATAGAATTCAAATAAGTTTTCTTAGAAAAAGAAAAACTTGAAGCCACTTATTGAAAGAACATACTATATCCCTTTGAAAACTGACCCAGAGATATTAATTTTGGCATAATTATGAACTTCAGAGAAATAAAAATCCTTCAGGCATCATTACAAGAAGGTATAAGAAAAAGGATATCAGATTGTTATCAAAATTTATGAAAGTTATGTTTTATGTCAGAAGACAATGTAGTAACATAGATTATGTAGAAAAGACAAGGTAAGCCAACAATTGCATATCTAGCCAAACTGATGTTAAAACTTAATGACAGTTTACATAACACAGATATACTGTTATTAACATGCCTAATGTCGTTAATATTTCATGAGCCCTTCATCAGAAATACACTAAAGAAGCATTTAAAGATAACCACAAGGCCTAAAGAGACACTGCCATAAGTATTTACAGTAATCATTAAATATAATGTTATCAATAAAAATAAAATCAGTTTAGGGAGAAGGGGAGAGAAAAGGGAAGACAGAGAAATCCTATAGTAACATGACATTTAAAGGTAAATGTGACATGAAAACTATCATGGAACTCAGAAGGCCTAATTAGCTAATTAAGTTTCAGCCAAAAGACAGAAACCACACTTCTCTTTCCAGGTGTAAATGTTTTCATGTAGAAAAAGATGCTTAAATATCTGCTGTAAGAGCCAGAAGGACAGAAATCAGAGAAGCTACCACTGAAAGTCAGAGGGTCTCCTGCAAGCCAGAGGAGTCAATGCTCAAGTCTTAACCAAGTACCAAGTACCAAGGTGGGTAATCCTCAGGCTGGAAACTGCTGCAATTCTTGAGATTCTGAGAATTCACCACTGAATAGGTCAAGCTGTAGTGAGGAACTAAAGTTTCAAGAGTTGCCAGGAATTTCTTATGTGCCCATAGGTATGGCTGCAACTTGCCTCTAGAGAAGGTTCAGTTCAGTTCAGTTCAGTCGCTCAGTCGTGTCCGACTCTTTGCGACCCCATGAATCGCAGCACGCTTTTCTTGTATTCTGATCTTTTAAATTTATGTACATTCCTCATATCGGCAGTTTTTTACCCAGAGCCATACACAGAGAGGGAATTCTGGGAAATGCATTGCAAAGTACGGGGATAAAGATGATCCTGAATTGACAGCATATAATCCATCATGCGAAGAGTTGACTCATTGGAAAAGACTCTGATGCTGGGAGGGATTGGGGGCAGGAGGAAAAGGGGACGACAGAGGATAAGATGGCTGGATGGCATCACCAACTCGATGGATGTAAGTCTGAGTGAACTCCGGGAGATGGTGATGGACAGGGAGGCCTGGCTGCTGCGATTCATGTGGTCGCAAAGAGTCGGACACGACTGAGCAACTGAATTGAACTGAACTGAATCCATCATGGTAAGCAAAGAAAGCCATACAGTATGCTGTATACAAGGAACACATCTAAAACAAACGGGTCTTAAATTTAAAATAAGATAATGGACAAAAGTATGCAAGTCAGTTTCAAATAAAAAGAAAAAAGGTTCATGATTTTGATATCTGACAAAGTTATATTGAGGCCAAGAACCATAAGGAGAGATAAATATTGCTTTATAATGTATAAATGACTTAATGTTAAAATCTGTATTAATAATAAAGATACTAGTTACTAATATGTACACATCCAATAACTCAGCAATGACTCATAAAAACAAACTTCAGGACATACAGGAAAAACAGACAAAATAATGTCAATAGCATTCTTTCACCATAGATATTAAAAACAACATTAAAAATGGTATCACATTCATATTACATCTTTGAGTTGTTGCTAAAATGATTTAGCAACAAGTATTTAGGTAATATTTTATTTTATTTTAATTATATAAATTCTGTACATAAAATTATAAATAAATTCTTTTAAATGTCTAGTTCTGTGAAGTGTTTATGCCATTTGTGCATTTTGTGTTGGTTTCTTTGCCTTTTTGTCAAAGGTTTATAGGAGATGTTTGATATTGCTTATTTATACCCTTTGGTATGGTCCAAGCATGCTACAAGATTGTACCATTGAATTAGAGTAGTTGCAGAGGTCCAAGTGCATCTACTAAAGCCACAGTTGAATACTCTTAACCCCTTCTTATAATCGAGATCTAACTCCTTTGTAAGTGGGTAACTCCATTTCTATGGCTTCTGGTTGGAATTAATTTTGCAATCTATTGCATTATTTATTCCTTCTAGGAGGCTTTCATTTATCACCATTACTTAATATTTACAATCAAGGTTGTAGATAATTCCATTCACCTCTTAATTTGATTCAGCCTATGTGTTTACTGCTTCACTGGATTCTTTATTGTTTTCAGATTTTTCTGTCTGGCTCCAGGCTTCAATTTTATAGGCATTTTATCAACATTGTTTAATTTATTTCAAAATAATTCCAACACTAGTAAAAACATATTTGTAAATGTATGTACCTCAGCTCTTGGAAATATCCCACATGTGAATCTCATTCCTCACTGATAGCAGAAAAATGTGTTTATGGGGTGGATTAATTTGGTTATGACAACATTTCTATCTCTCCCTGTTAAGGAAGGAAAATGAGTGAAAAAATAAACTATGAGTCTCAATAAAAATATCCAATTATCATGTTTTCATTCAGATTCAGGCCTCTCTTTTCATACATCTCTTTAAGAAAATGGAGAATATGCTGGTTCATACCATCCTGCTTTTCTCTGTCTCTTTTCTCCATTCCCAGGAAGCCAGTTCTTATCTGAGCCAGTGTATAGGGCTCAACTACACCAGGAACAGATTTCCTGGTTGACAACTTATCTAACAGATTCTTGACTCATCCTGGAAACACTAATACATTTTGATTGTAGATTATTTGGACACTATACCCTATTGACCTAGCTATAATTTTTAAATCATCTTGTTCACTCTAGTTAAACATGATTCAGGTTGCATATTATTTCTGTCTTCTCCATTCAACCTCATTACTTATTCTTCAACTTTCATTCCATAAGTATCTTATATATGGCTTATAAATTATGCTCTGAATATCTTATGCTGAAATTCCTGTCTCAGGTTATGAAAACAGCAATCAGCTTTCAAATTTCTAAGGGTATATTTACATTTAAAGTTGTTCAGTTGTGTCCAACTCTTTGCAACCTAATGGACTATACAGTCCATGGAATTCTCCAGGCCAGAATACTGGAGTGGGTAGCCTTCCCTTCACCAGGGGAGCTTCCCAACCCAGGGATCTTAAAGAATGAGAAAATTTTAGACAAGTGAGAAGAGAGGAGATGATATTCAGAGAGCATAAAATAGTTTTAAATTAGATACGGGCAGTGTATTTAATAATATTTCATCAGTCAGTTCAGTCGATCAGTCGTGTCTGACTCTTTGCGACCCCATGAATCGCAGCACGCCAGGCCTCCCTTCCATCACCAACTCCCGGAGTCCACCCAAACCCATGTTCATTGAGTCGGTGATGCCATCCAACCATCTCATCCTCTGTCGTCCCCATCTCCTCCTGCTCTTAATCTTTCCCAGCATCAGGGTCTTTTCCAACGAGTCAGCTCTTTGCATCAGGTGGCAAAAGTATTGGGGTTTCAGCTTCAACATCAGTTCTTCCAATGAACACCCAGGACTGATCTCCTTTAGGACTGACTAGTTTGATCTCCTTGCAGTCTAAGGGACTCTCAAGAGTCTTCTCCAACACCACAGTTCAAAAGCATCAATTCTTTGGCACTTAGCTTTCTTCACAGTCCAACTGTCACATCCATACATGACCACAGGAAAAACCATAGCCTTGACTAGATGGACGTTTGCTGACAAAGTAATGTCTCTGCTTTTTAATATGCTGTCTAGGTTGGTCATAACTTTCCTTCCAAGGAGTAAGCGTCTTTTAATTTCATTGGGGAATCACCATCTGCAGTGATTTTGGAGCCCCCAAAAATAAAGTCAGCAACTGTTTCCACTGTTTCCCCATCTATTTGCCATGAAGTGATGGGACCGGATGCCATGATCTTCATTTTCTTAGTGTTGAGCTTTAAGCCAACTTCTTCACTTTCCTCTTTCACTTTCATCAAGAGGCTCTTTAGTTCTTCTTCACTTTCTGCCATAAGGGTGGTGTCATCTGCATATCTGAGGTGATTGATATTTCTTCTGGCAATCTTGATTCCAGTTTGTGCTTCCTCCAGCCCAGTGTTTCTCATGATGTACTCTGCATATAAGTTAAATTAGCAGGGTGACAATATACAGCCTTGACGTACTCCTTTTCCTATTTGGAAGCAGTCTGTTGTTCCATGTCCAGTCTAACTGTTGCTTTCTGACCTGCATATAGGTTTCTCAATAGGCAGGTCAGGTGGTCTGGTATGCCCATCTCTTGAAGAATTTTCCACAATTTATTATGATCCACACAGTCAAAGGCTTTGGCATAGTCAATAAAGCAGAAATAGATGTTTTTCTGGAACTCTCTTGCTTTTTCGATGATCCAATAGATGTTGGCAATTTGATCTCTGCTTCCTTTGCCTTTTCTAAAACCAGCTTGAATATCTGGAAGTTCACGGTTCAGGTATGCATTTTACCTCCATTGTTGCTTGTGGTATAACAATCTAAACTTTCAGTGCATATGCCATATAATTGTATCAAGCACATATTTTACCATAAGGCGTTTTGGATAAGAATTTCACTGATTCATGATTTTATTTTCTCTTCAACCTTGTATAACAGTTGTAAAGTGAAAGTGAAAGTAAAGTCGTTCAGTCATGCCCGACTCTTTGCGACCCCGTGGATAGTAGCCTGCACCAAGCTCCTCCGTACATGGGATTTTCAAGGCAAGAGTACTGGAGTGGGTTGCCATTTTCTTCTCCACGGAATCTTCCCAACCCAGGGATCGAACCCAAGTCTCTCACACTGTAGACAGATGCTTTACTATCTGAGCCACCAGGGAAGTCTATAACAGTTATAAAGTATAGATTAAGAACATAGACTCTGAAAACAGAAAGTTACTTAACCTTTCTATGCTTTATTTGTCTCGTCTATGAAAAGACAGTATTAATGCCACACTTACCTCCTATAGATGTTGCAGTGATTAAATGAATTTGTATATGTTAATAGCTTACAATGGTGCCTGGCATCATAGGGAGGGGTATGAAACCAAAAACCCTTGGACAAGAGGCAGATGGCACACATAGACTAGGCCCATTTCCAGTTGTTTTTAATAACTATTTTTTTGTTACATAATTTCCTTTTCTAGTCCTGCATCCTACATATGAAGTTGCCTCTGTCCTAAAGTAGCAAGAAATTCTAAGCTGTTAACTAGGTGATAATATTTGCAAAACAAAAATCTTATCATCTTTTCTTTCTACAGTTCAAAGAAACTGCTGTAGGTTGTGCTCTGACTCTATAGAGCCTCCTGCAAAGCAAACTGTAAGCTAGATAATCAATACACTAATAATTTAACTACTCCATGAAATTTAAGATAATTTTAGAGGCTTTTAGATTGGTTTAGAGAAGAAAAGATTAAAGATGAGAAATCCTATATTTTGATTAACAAGTCAAGGAAAGATGGTATAGTTGGGTCAGACACTATTTTCATTCTGCTTGATTCATTGTCCAAAACTCTTCAAATATTTAGGTACCATATTTGGAGTAAGATACAGGTACTTATTTCAATAATTTTAATATTATATCTATCTTTGTTGAAAGCTATCTTTGTGTATTACAAAATTTATAGAGAGTAAAACGACTTTTCACATCTTTGAAGACTTATGTTATGTAATCAAGAACATTAGGCAGGAAGTTAAGTGCCAAAGAGATCTGCTGTTATAAGGAAAACTGTTCTGTTATCTTTAGTGGTCTACTCCCAGTTTTATTTTAAGTATTGAAGATAAAGTTGATAAAAATGAATGAACTGACACATAGATCAATGGAACAAAATAGAAAGCCCCCAAATAGCTTCACATAAATATGGCCAATTGATTTTTGACAAAAGTGCAAAAAATTATGGAAAAGAGAAAGAATAGCCTTTTTAAACATTGATGTTAAAACAATTGGTAATTCATTTGCAAAAGCAAAAAGAAATAAAGAAAAAGGAACTCAACTTATATCTCTCCCTTCATATCTATAAATTCAAAATAATAAGTGCTAAAGAGGCTGTGAGGAAAAGGGTGTTGGTAGGAATGTGAGTTGGTGCAGCTGCTATGGAAAGCAAATTCCCTTAAAACTAAAAACAGAGCTTTCAGCAGTCCAGTCCTGGGTATATATCTCAAAAAGATGAAAAGTCTTAATTCAAAATGGTCATAGCAACACTGTTTATAATAGCCAAGAAACCAACACAGTATTGTAAATTATATATTTATATTTTCAGGTTATTTTCCATTATAGGTTATTATAAGATACTGAAATAGTTCTCTGTGCTATGTAGTAAATCTTCATTGCTTATCTATTTTATGTATAATAGCTTCTATCTATTAATTTCGCACTCCTAATTTAACCCTCACCTACTCCCTTTCTCCTTTGGTAACCGTAAATTTATTTTCTGGTATACATATAGATTCATTTCTATATAATAATTGTCTTCATCTGACCTACTCACTTAGTAGGATATTCTCTAGGTCCATCCATGTTGCTATAAATAATAATGTTTTATTTTTTTTAATGACTGAATTATACATATATATATAAATGTATATATAGATTATGTCCTCTTAAACCAATTGTCTATTGATGGGCATTTGGGTTGTTTCCATGTCTTGACACTATATATACATAGTGCTTCCAGAACATTAAAAAAGGTGAATAATAATTTAATTGGAAAATGTGAAAATATAAGAATTTTCAAAGGAAACATATGAGAAAATCTTTTTGACCTTGGGTTAGGCAGAGTTCTTAGATATTACACCAAAAACATGATTCATTAAGGAAATTTATACTTACATGTCATCAAAATTTATAACTTATCTACAAAAGATTTCACTTAGAAAATGAAAGATCAGCTACAAACTAGGAAAAAATATTTGCAAATTTCATATCCAGCAGACTTAGAATATATAAAGAACTCTCAGTTTTCAACAATAAGATTAATGACCCAATAAAATTGGAGGAAATACTTGAATTGACACTTCACTAAAAAAGATATATTGATGGTAACTTAGGATATGTAAAGATTTTCAACATTAAAGTGCAAATTAAAACATTAAGGTACCCCAACACAACTACTAGAATGACTAAATGAGAAAACACATACACAAACAATACCAATTGCTACCTAAGTTGTGGAACAACTGAAATTCTTAGCCACTCTGGAGAACAATATGGAAATTGCTTATAAAATTAAACATACACTTACTCTGTGGCCAGCATATAATACTTACTCTAAACAGTAGTAAACATGTATATCTAAAAACATGTATACAAGTGTTTATAGTAGCTTTATTCCTAATTTTCCCAACACTGGAAAGATTCTATATGTCCTTTTTTTCCCCCAGATTGATTGAAATGTCATTGACATATAACATTGTATAACTTTAAGGTATATAATGTGTTCATTTGATATACTTATATAGTGCAATATGATTACCACAATAGTGTTAACAGTGTCACACCACATGAATGCCATTTCTTTTCTGTAGTAAGAACATTTAAGATCTACTCCCTTAGCAACTTTCAAGTGTATATAGTCCATTATTATTATCTGTAATCACTATGCTGTGTATTAGATTCTCAGAACTTAACCATCTTAAAGCTGCAAGTTTGTACTCTATGATTATTGTGTCTTTCAACCTGTAAATGAATACACAAATTGCGGTAATCTATACAACGGAATACTATTCCACAATAAAAAGCAGCAAACTCTTGATGCATAAAACAACAAGGCCTAGTTTCAGAGGCATTTTGCCAAGGAAAAGAAGCTAGTATCAAAAGGTTATGTACTCTGTGACTCCATTTATATGGCATTCTCTTGAAAGCAAATTTATGGGGATGGAAAACAGACCCATGGTTGCCAGGGGTTAGAGGTGGGGATTTAGATTCATGGGAAAGGGATAGCATAGGGAATTTGGGGGAGGTAGAAAGTGTTTTGTATCCTGATTATGGCAGTGCATATGCAAATCTAATAGGTGTTAGAATAACTTGAACAGTATACTGAAAAATTTATTTTATGGTAGATGGCACCCTACTCCAGTACTCTTGCCTGACAAATTCCATGGACGGAGGAGCCTGGTAGGCTGCGGTCCATGGGGTCGCTGAGGGTTGAACATGACTGAGCGACTTCACTTTCACTTTTCACTCTCATGCATTGGAGAAGGAAATGGCAATCCACTCCAGTGCTCTTGCCTGGAGAATCCCAGGGACGGGGGAGCCTGGTGGGCTGCCGTCTATGGGGTCGCACAGAGTCGGACACGACTAAAGTGACTTTGCAGCAGCAGCAAGATTACATTAACAAATAAAAATATATTAGTGAAACTTGTAGAACAAACTTACTAAACTCACTGGAGAGATCCTTGGGAGATTTCTAAGACTGTAGGACACAGGTATCCCTGAAGGTAAAAGGCCTCTTCTTAGAGCTATGTTACCTGAGTCTCTGTCTGTGTGAGTCTCTGTGTGTGTGTGTATGTGTGTTGAGGGTATGTTGCTGCAATCAATAACGATATAGGACTTCACAATTGAGAGACCCAGAATTGTGGTTACTTTTTAATAGCTTCTAGTGCAAGAAAGCCCCAAGAATCTTCATTACAATGCTTGATATTAATTGAAATCCATCCATCTCTGGGGGTATACGTATCTACCTAAGAGTGAAGGATCTTAGGATCTGAAATTTTCCTTTTTCCTGAGGAGAATCTTAGGAAAAGAAGACTACATGTTCTGTTAGAACTCTTTCTAGCCCTGATCTTTATTCAATTTGTTTTCTCCATCAATTTCTTCTCCTCAGAATCCTTCCCACTCATCTCAGATTCCACAATCTCCAGGAATGCATCCATGATCAACACCTTCCTCACACTATTATATATAATTTTTATTTCTTGCCTACTTTTAGTATTTGGATATAATCCTTCAGTAACCAGACATATTTGCTTTCTCCACCAGTATGCAATTTTCTTGAGATTACTATGAACTATTGATGTATGAATTTCACATTGCATGAAGTTGATAGCACCTTCATTCATTTACTAATCTTTTTGTTTCATGCTAATGCAATAGGAACTGGAGTTACAAAGAAGACTATTACAAAGCCTATGTGAAAAATTTCAACATGGGTTTATTTATCAATCTGGACTTCTTTGCATTTGAACACAGGTAATACCACCACTCTGGGGCACCACTGGTGATTCAAATGGTAAAGAATCTGCCTGCAATTCAGGATACCCAGGCTCAATCCCTGAGTCAGAAAGACCCTGGGGGAAGGGTATGGCAATCCATCCCAGTATTCTTGCCTGGAGAATTCCATGGCTCTATAGCCCATGGATTCAAAGAGTTGGGCATGACTGAGAGACTATTTCTAACGAATGAGTACCACCACTCTACTCCTCAACCATGTCTGTAATTGAATCAAAGACTGACAGGGAGGGGAGATCAAGATAGCAGAAAAAGGAGATTTTAAAAAGAACAAAATAATGCCATTTGCAGCAACATAGATGCAACTAGAGATTATAATACTAAGTGAAGTAAATCAGAAAGAAAAAGACAAATGCCAATTGATATCATTTATATATGAATCTGGGCTTCCTTGGTGGCTCAAATGGGTAAAAAAAAAATCTGCCTACAACGCAGGAGATTAGGGTTTGATCACTGATTTGGGAAGATCCCCTGGAGGAGGGCATGGCAACCTACTCCAGTATTCTTGCTTGGAGAATCCCCATGGACAGAGGAGCCTGGTGGGTTACAGTCCATGTGGTCACAAAGAGTCAGACATAACTGAGCAACTAAACACAGCACATATGTAAATCTAAAATATGACACAAATGAACTTATCTATGAAACCGAAACAGAATCACGGACTTAAGAGAACAGACTGGTGGTTGCCAAAGGGGAAGGGTTTGGGGGAGAGAAGTTGGGGTTAGTAGATGCAAGTCTTTCTTTATAAAGTCTTTCTTTATTGTTGTTTATGTTTAAACAACAATATCCTACTCTATAGCACAGTGACCTATATAACCTATGATAAACAGTAATCAAAAATAATATAAAAATAACTACTTTATTGTACAGCAGTAATTAACACATTTCAAATCATCTATCAATAAAAAAACTTAAATAGTTACACAAAAACTAGAGAGAAAGGAACTCAAGCACACCGCTAAAGAAAATCATTAAGCAACAAGTGAAAAAGAACAAAAGAACAAAGAAAAACTGCAAAAGCAGAAAACAAATAACAAGATGAAAATAAGTGCACACCAATCAATAATTGCTTTAAATGTCTGTAGACTAAATGTTCCAAACAAATGACATCAGTTACCTGATGGATTTAAAAAAAAGTCCCATCTATATACTGCCTACAGGAGACTATAACTTCAGAGATAAAGACATATGGACTGAAAATGAAGGGATGGAAACAGGAATCTGGGCTAATAATGCTCATATCAGACAAAGTAGACTTTAAACAAAGTCTATAGCAAAAGGCATAGAAGGGCATTATGTAATGATACAGTGGTAAAAACATGAAAAGAATGCAACATTTGTTAATATATGCACACCTGAAATAAAAGTACCTAAATATACAAAACAATATTAACACACATAAAGAGAGAAATTTACAATAACACAACTATAGTAAGGACGTTAATTCTGACTTACAGCAGATAGATCAATCCAGACAGAAAATCAATATAGAAACAGTGACATTTAGTAATGTATTAGGCCAGAAGGCTTAATATATACAGGATGTATGTGCATATGTACTAAGTCACTTCAGTTGTGTCTTACTTTTTGTGATCCTATGGATGGGACCATAACTTGCCACACTCCTCTGTCCATGGGTTTCTCCAGGCAAGAAAATTGGAGTGGGTTGCCATGCCCTCCTCCAGGCTATCTTTGCAATCCAGGGATTGAACTCATGTCTTCTTTTCAAGTACACATGGAATGTTCTATAGATTGTATCAAATGCTAGGCCACAAAATAAATCTCAACAAATTTAAGAGTATAGAAATTATATCAAGCGTTTGTTCTGACCATAATGGTGCAAAAGTAGAAATTAAGTACAGGAAGCAAAATGGGAAAAACAAACAATATGGTACTAAAAAAAAAAAGAAGGGTCAATATAGAAATCAAAGAGGAAATAAGAAAGTACCTCATGACAAATGACAATAAAAACACAGCTTTACAAACTCTATGGGATGCAGCAAAAGTAGTTCTCAGAGGGAACCTTGTGCTGATACAGGTCTACCTCAGGAAACAAGGAAAAGCTCAAATAAACACCCTCTCCTACCATCTAAAGGGATTAGAAAAAGAAAAACAAACAAAGCCCAAAGTCTGAAGAAGAAAGGAAATAATAAAAGTCAGAGAGGATATAAAACAGATACCAAAAACATCAATAGAAAAACACTGGGTTTTTGGAAGGATAAATCAAATTCATAAGCTTTTTAAAAAATTTTTATTTTATTTTGGAGTATAGTTGATTAACAATGTGTTAGTTTCAGGTATACAGCAGAGTGATTCCATTATACATATTCTTGTATCTTTTTTTTTTTTTTTAATTCTTTTCTCATTTTGGTTAGCCAGGGTCATCAAAGGGAAAAAAGAAAGAGGAGCCAAATAAATACAATAAAAATCAGAAGAGGAGAAATTAAAACCAGTATCATAGAGATATCAAAAATCATAAGAGAATACTAATAACAGTTATATGCCAACAAATTGGACAACTTAAAAGAAATGGATAGTCTTAGAAACATTTGATCTTCTAAGACTGAATCAGGAAGAAATAGACAATTTGAAAAGATCAGTAATTTTTACTGAAATTAAATTAGTTGTTTAAAAACTTCGGCAAACAAAAGTACAGGACCTGATGTCTACACAGAAGAATTCTACCAAATATGTAAAAAATAGCTAATGCCCATACTTCCCAAACAATTCCAAAAAATTAAAAAGTAGAGAAACACTCCCAAATTTATCATATGAGGCAACAATTACTGTGATACCAAAATCAGACAAAATACTATGAAAAAAAGAAAATTACATTCCAATGTCTCTGATTAATATAGATATAAGCATCCTTAATAAAAATAAACAAATTAGCAAAACAAATTCAACAATATATAGAAAGTTTCATACACCGTGATTAGATAGGATTTATTCTAGGGATGCAAGAATGATTCAGTTATCTGCAAATCCTGCGATGTGACACACCTAAAATTTGCATGGAACCACAGATGACCCTGAATAGTCAAAGTAATCTTGAGAATAAAGAACAAAGCAGGAGGCATTATGCTCTCTGACTTTAGGGAGGTAAAAGCTAAAATGGTGCTGGAAAAGCTGAACAGCTGTGTGTAAAAGAATGAAATGAGAACAGTTTCTCAGCTCATATACACAAATAAACTCACTAGAGATTTAATGTAGATAAAACCAAAATCTTAAGGTTGATACTGAAGCCTTTCCATTGCCTAGAGATCAGGATATGTGGAGAAACTGACAAAGGAGAATGAAAAGCTGTATGTAGAAAGAGAAAAAGATGTGATGTAGAAAGAGAACCAAATTAGAGACAGAGATCATAAACTAAGTGAGTTTCTAGAAGAGGTTGATAAAAATGCTTCAGATATAGTTAGTAGGTGAATTAAGATGTGGGCTTATCATTGAAAAGAGCAGTTTCCATGGAATGCTGACTTGAAAGCTTGATCAGACTGGATTCAAAAGAGCCTGCCAGAAGATGGTTTGGAGATATAATGTACAATTGTCTATCTTGAGGAGATTTTCTAAAAAGGATAATGGAACCTGGATAGTGTTATAGGTTCAAAGGAGAATTTCCTTTCATTGGCTTTTAACTTGAGAGTTATTACAGCATATTTATATGCTAATAGGAATAGTACAATAGAGCAAAGGTGAAGATTTCTGAGTGCTCAAGCAGCCATGTCTTAAAGTCAATGAGAAAAGATGAATTCTAGTGAATCACAGTTGGGATTGGCCTTTCGTGTGTGGGCAGTGCATTCATTTTAAGTGGAATGAGGAAGGACTCTGTAGATGCAAAAGTGGTTTTGTAGTAGATATTTTGGTCAGAGGATGTTGATTTATCCTCTGTTTTCTTTACATTTTGTCCGTGAAATGAATCCTAAGCCATAAGCTAAGAATGAGATGTCGAATGTTTGAGGAGAGAGTAATTGTAACATAGTGGTCTAGGAAATAGGAAAGAGGATAAATCTGTACTAGAACTTCTGGGCATCCACATGGCCCCTGTGAAGTTACAGTGCAGTTATTGAAAGTGTCTACTTAGCATGGTTTTATTCAACCAGATTTAGTTGCACAAGTACAGGTTAGGTATACACTGAGAGCTGGAGTTTTGCCAGGTAAATACAAATACATTGATGGGCAAGGAAGCTGATGATGTAAACAAGAGTGTCATTAAAATCAAGGACCTTATTTTAAGACAAATCAGTAAATGCTTCATTACATGTCCCCTCAATCTGATCTTGATCCATGGTACAAAGCTTGCAATACTCAATACTCATTAAAATATACTTACATCTCTCATTAATAGTCTAACTAGAGAAATATTTGTATTAATTCCTGTTATATTTCACCAGAGGCTGTCTAGTGATACCTAATGGACAGCAGACAGCTTTCCAGCAGATGAAGGAGTTGAAGTTGGAGAGAAATGCCTTGCTCAAGGCCCCAGACAGTGGCTGAGCTGGGATCAGACCTCTTGCATCCTTTCACATGAACCTCGCTCTGCCTGCTACACTACACTGTATCAGCCTGTGCCTTGGGTCATAATTTAATTCCATGTGTTAGGTTTTGTTCTGGTTTGGAAAAACTGTTATCTGACTTGCAATTTCCTTTGTCCCCATTTGTGAAAAGGTCAAAAGTTTTGGCTATAACCAAAACCCATCTCTAGTAAATGGCAGGCCTTCTTTTTTCACTTTTTCAGTCTCAAAGCTATAGGTCACAAAATTGTAAAAAAGTCTCTATGCAGCACAAATTAGATATGGCATTAGAGGACTGAGAATGTTTTGGAAACTGAATCCCAAAGGGTAATTAAATAACTTATTTTTAGGGCCAGTGTTTATTTTCTCTTAAAATGTGGATCACTCAAGGAAATAAAAGTTAAGAAAATATCTTTTATCAAAACACTAAGTGGAAATTTAATTTTAAAAGGAAGAGATTGCTCTGTTTTCACCATCAAGGCTAAGCTCTGGAGAATTGCAATGTTGAATCTGTAGGGTGTTCTTTTTTCATGCAGTACTTCCTAATAAAGAACACAAATGCAAGTGTTTGTCTTAACTTAACTCATATTAAACCATTTAGAAACAAGTTATTTTGATTTGGAACTACTGTAGTACAGTGATTAAAGTTTAAAAGTATTCTGTTTGGTAATGTTTTGACATTTGTTTACTATGTTAGTGTCTGAATTTTCTCATTCATATTCACATGGCATTCTGAGAGTGTCATAAATGATGACTTTTGAACATGTTGCCATCTAACTTCTTACCTGCTGTGTAACTGCGCGTTCTGTAAGCATCTGAAGTGAAACATAATTGTGATCTTATTTTTCTCCCATCTAAGGGTAACTTCTATGGACTTTCCTGGCATTTACTAGAGGGTTCAAGAAAGAGATCTAGAATTTAGGCTCTGGAGACAGCATACATGCATTCACATCTTGACTCTGCATCTTATGAAGGCTGCTCTGATGTTATTTAGCTTCCCTAAATGCCATGCTATTCATTTTTTAAAGTAAGAAAATAATGGCAGTTAACCCATAGGGTTTTTATTTTGAAGATTAAATAAGATAATACTTACCAAATATTTACTTAGTCCCTACCATCCAGCATTATGTGGATACATCATTGGTAAAATATGTAAGATTAATCCTTTAATAAACTAAACATTCTAACTTGGAAAATCTATTAAATTAACAAAGCAATGCATAAACATGAGTATGTCAAGTAATAAATGCTAATGATAGAAATAAAAGTGGATGCTATGCAGGATATTGGGGAATCAGACTGACAGAAAAACAAAAGTCTTTGCAGGAAAGTGAAGATAAAAAACCCAGCAATGTAGAGATCTGGAGGCAGAGGATTTTGGTCCAAAGGAAGGGAGCAATTATTGCAAACACACTAAAGTGGGGGTGGTGTCCTTGGGAGATGTTCAACAGCAGAACATAGGCCAATATCATCAGAGAGGAATGAGTAAGGAACAGAAGGGCACAGATGACTTCAGATAGATTGGCAGAGAACAGATAATATAGCATTTGAATACTTTAACATCAATGACAATGAAAAGATTTGTGGATTCAAGGTAAAGCAATTCTTAGGTAAAATTCATATTTTAAGTGCTTATATTATAAAAGAGGGAAGATATACAATTTTCATCTTAAAAAGCTGGATAAATGAGAAAACAATAATGAAAAGCAGAAATCAAAGAAACAAAAAGCAGACAATCAATGGAGAAAATTCACAAAGCCAATACATAGTATTTTAAAAGATCAAACAAATTGATGAAACTTTAGTTAGATTGATTAAAAGACACTAGACATTAAGATGGTAATAAGAGGATTCTGGGCTTTCCTGGTGGCTCGGATGGTAGAGAATCCACCTGCAAGCAGGAGACCTGGGTTTCTATCCCTGGGCTGGAGAGATCCCCTGGAGGATGGCATGGCCACCCACTCCAGTATTCTTGCCTGGAGAATCCCCATGGGCAGAGGAACCTGGCGGGCTTCAGTCCATGGAGTCACAAAGAGCCGGACACGACTGAGTGACTAAGGACAGCACAGCACAAGGGAATTCTATTAACAAATCTATGTGAACAAATTTGACATCTTGGATGATACATAAAAATTTATTGAAAAACACATAATAAGTATACCCTCCCCTTGAAAAATCTGCACATATCTATAATTATTAAATCAGATTTGTTATGTAAAAAATTCTCCAAAGTAAGTCTTCAGGCCCAGATATTTAACAGGTGTAATGTATCAAACATCCAGTGAAAAAATAACATCATTTTTTTTACATACATTTTCAGATTGCAGAGGAGAAAAGAGCAGTATTGAAATCCTAATGCTTGAAAAAACCTTGCAAAAAATTTCAATATCCCTCATGAACCGATATGCTTATTAATTTCTTAGAAGCATATTAACAAATCAAATCTGATAGTAAGAAAGATAAGCAAGTAAAGTTTATCCCAGGTATATGAGATTGGTTTATCCTTTGAAAATCAATCAATATAATTTACTGCATTAATAAGAAAATATCAGAACTTTTTAAAAAGTAGCTGAAATGTGAAAATGAAGAATGATTATTTCAATTGTTGCGGAAAAATCGTTTGACAAAACTGAATATCCTTGCAAGATAAAAACTATCAGTAAATTAGGAATAGTAAAACATTTTCTCAGTGATAAAGGGCATCTATGAAAATTTCACAGACAATATTATTCTTACAAATGGAACGTTTAATTGCTTTCCCTTGATTGCCATGACTATTCAACATTCTGCTGGAGGTTCTAGGCACAACAATAAGGCAAGAAAAAGAATAAAACTGCAAAAATTGGAAAAGAAGATGCTAAATTCTCTTTATTTATAAGATTTTACAGAAAATAACATAAATTAATACTAAGATTAAAAAATAAATTTAGCAAGGTTTTAGATACAAGGTTAATATAGTCTATAAAGTGGATTTGTACGTACTAGAAACAATTATAAAATTAAAAAAAATTAAACCCTTTTATAATGGTACCAAAACCATAAAATACTTATATGTAACAAAATATAACCAAGTCCTTCATACTAAAAGCTACAAATAATTAATGAAATAAAAGAATACCTTTTTAAATGTAGATAATTATTAATCATGATTTGGAATGCTTATTAGTGTTAACATGTCAAATTTTAAAATGCCAAGACTCAGTGGAATTACAGTCAAACTCTTAGCACCTGTTATCTTTTATGAATTGATAGGTTTTGTAAATTATTTTTAATAAATATATGGAAGTACAAAGGATTTGCAATAGCCAGGGCAAATGAGTCCATGGGGTCGCAAAGAGTCAGACACAATTGAGTGACTTCACTTTCACTTTTCACTTTTCACTTTCTTACATTGGAGAAGAAAATGGCAACCGATTCCAGTGTTCTTGTCTGGAGAATCCCAGGGATGGGGGAGCCTGGTGGGCTGCTGCCTATGGGGTCGCACAGAGTCGGACAGGGCTGACGTGACTTAGCAGCAGCAGCAGCAGCAGGGCAAATGAAGACCTTATCATAATTGAGTTATAAATGGATCAGAGACTTAACTGTAAATCTAAAAGAATAAAACTTCTAAAAGAAAACAAAGAAGAAAAATTTTAATATCTCAACATAGGTAAATGTTTCTTATATACAATACATAAAGCATAAAGTATAATATTAGAAAGATAATTAGTTGAATTTAGCTAAAATTCCCCAATGAAATAATTAAAGAAATAAAATTAAAAGCTACATACTGGTAGAAAATATTTGTGATACATATATGTATCGTTTAATTAATGTAATTTATAATCATATAATTTATAAAGAATGTTTACAAATCAATACTAAATCAGACAAAAGATTTGGATACTTAACAAAAGTATTGAAATGGCAAATAAGCACACAAAAAGACACAATGCATTTAATTATCAGAGAAATAATACCACAACTTACTTATTTCATTTTCGATTTGCTAAAATGAAAGAGAATGAGCCTACCATGTACTGGCAAGGATTTGGAGCAATTTGAACTTCATATACTGCTGGCAGCAATACAAAATGCTACAACTATTTAGTGGAACAGTTTAGATATTTCTTGAAACATTAAATGTACACCTTCCTTGTGACTCAGACATTTTCTTCCTAGTTATTTACTATGAGAAAGAAAAACTAAAAAATATGTGTGAATATTGGCTTTTATGTGACTGTTACTAGTAGTTTTATTTGTAATGGCCCCAAACTGGAAACAACTCAGATGCCCATGAATAGGTGAATGAATAACTAAACTTTAAAAAGAATCGACTCATCAATACAGTATGCTGCTGCTGCTAGGTTGCTTCAGTCGTGTCCGACTCTGTACGACCCCATAGACGGCAGCCCACCAGGCTCTCCCGTAACTGGGATTCTCCAGGCAAGAACACTGGAATCGGTTGCCATTTCCTTCTCCAACAAATGAAAGTGAAAAGTGAAAGCGAAGTAGCTCAGTTGTGTCCGACTCTTCGCGACCCCATGGACTGCAGCCTACCAGGCTCCTCTGTCCATGGGATTTTCCAGGCAAGAGTACTGGAGTGGGTGCAATTGCCTTCTCCAACCAATACAGTATACTAACACATATATATGGAATTTAGAAAGATGGTAACGATAACCCTGTATGCAAGACAGCAAAAGAGACACAGATATATACAACAGTCTTTTGGACTCTGGGAGAGGGAGAGGGTGGGATGATTTGGGAGAATGGCATTGAAACATGTATAATATCATCGAACCAGTCTAGGTTCGATGCAGGATACAGGATGCTTGGGGCTGGTGCACTGGGATGACCCAGAGAGATGGTATGGGGAGGGGGGTGGGAGGGGGGTTCAGGATTGGGAACACGTGTACACCTGTGCCGGATTCATGTTGATGTATGGCAAAACCAATACAGTATTGTAAAGTAAAATAAAAAAAATTAAAAGGAATCAACTATTTATACACAGAAGATGAATCTCAGAATCATTATTCTGAGTGAAAGAAGCAAGGAGAGTTTACACTTCATGATTCCATTGATATAAAATTTTAGACAGAATAAACTAATTTACATTGTCAGAAAGCAAGTCAATTGTTTCCTAGAGATAGGGTTAGAATAAAGAATGTATTGCATATGGACACAAGAAGACTTTTGGTAATGATAGAAATACTCATTATCTTGATTCTAGGGTTGATTTCATATGTGTATGCAAATGTCAAAACCATTTAAGCTGTACTATTCAAATATATGCTACTTATTTCAATAATGTCCAATAATGTCATGAAATATTACAAAATCTGACAGTAGCAAACATTTGGAGAAATAGGATCATCCTCCACTGCTGGGAATTTAAATAGACACACTTTGAAAGAAATTTGACATACCTGATAAATTTAGAAATAAGTATATCCAAACTCATATATTCCAATTCTGCAAACAAAAGTTTCTCACATTTTATAGAAATATCTAGGAGGGTTCTCACTGCAGTATTGTTTATAATAGATAAGGCGATTCAGTGGGCAAACTGTTCATCAGAAGGTAGATGATTGGATAAAATGTGATATGGTTATATTGGACACTGTATGAAACTCTCAATACAAATAAACTAGATCTCTAAATGGAAATATGGGTAGATGTACAAAACATCATAACTTAGAAAAGAAAATTATAAAGAATTATATATATAATGACATTGTTCAAAATCATATATATATATATTAGAATCTGTTATGTACATAAAATTAAATATTTCATGTGCATTTATATATACACTTGTATGTACATTTATACAAAATGTATATATAGCTAATATATAAAAATAAGCCAAACTCATTATGTGTTTTTTCTTGAAGTTCCAGACAGTATACAGGGAAATAAAATTGGGAGGTTTTCAGAGGAGAAGTTTGCTTTATTTTCAATGCATCATTCCCTGAAAAATATTAAACAAATATTTTATTAATAAGTATTAATTCTGGGTGTTTATGATATGGGAATTTGTTATATTATTCTTCATCATTTTAAAAGCTTCTCAAACACACACATCAACCTTATATATATGTATATATATGTTTATCTATGTAAATGTATGTGAGTGTGTGTGTGTTTGTAAATACCTAAAACAAATCTAAAGGAATACAAGCAAAAATTATAATAGCTGTTACTTTAGGAAAATGGGATTTAGGATGAGCAATTTCCAGTGGTGGGATGGGGGTCAGACAGTCAACAGGGTTTTTGCCTTTATCTAAGTTGTTTTAATTTGGACAATGAGAATATATTTCTGTCTTAAGTATTCAAAATAAGTTCTTCATGAAATGAAATTAATGATAAAATAGCCATACACTGAGCCAAATTTTTGGTAGAAGCAAATATATGATACCTTCAGAGGGTAGAGAAAGGGTGGTTATGGATGTGAAGAATGGTTCTCTAAAAGCTTTTTATTTTGAGAAGATGACTCCAGAATAAAATCTAGAATTTAACTTGGATGTTTGATCAGGAGTCCATTAGTTTGGATTGAAAAAAAATAGAAATCCTTAATTTCATTAACAACTAATTAAAATTTAACACTTCTATTAACTATGAACGAGAGCAATAGAGTTCATTGGTTTCGACTGATCTGTGACCAATAAAAGCCAACAAATTTTCTTAAGGATATTACAGTTATTATTGATACATCAAAATATCATTTAACTCATTGCTAGCTGAAAATTATGTTAGTAAATAGATTTTTTGAAAGATCTTAATATTTAATGTGCTAATAAAAAGTATGTATACACATATATTGGAGAAGGCAATGGCAGCCCACTCCAGTACTCTTGCCTGGAAAATCCCATGGACGGAGGAGCCTGGTGGGCTGCAGTCCATGGGGTCGCTAGGAGTCGGACGTGACTGGGCGACTTCACTTTCACTTTTCACTTTCATGCGTTGGAAAAGGAAATGGCAATCCACTCCAGGGTTCTTGCCTGGAGAATCCCAAGGACAGGGGAGCCTGGTGGGCTGCCGTCGATGGGGTCGCACAGAGTCGGACACGACTGAAGTGACTTAGCAGCAGCAGCAGCAGCAGCGTACACATATATAGACGTCACAGGTGGCACTAGTGGTAAAGATCCTGCCTGCCAGTGCAGGAGAGATAAGAAATGCAGATTTGATCCCTGGTTTGGGAAGGTCATGGTGGTCCAATCCAGTATTCTTGTCTGGAGAATCCAGGACAGAGGAGCCTGGCGGGCTACAGTCCATGGGGTCACAAAGAGTCAGACACGACTCAAGTGACTTAGCATGCATGCATGCAAGCATATATATATATATATATGTATATATATATACACACACATATCTTTATTTTAAATATGTTATTTTTTAAAATTTCAATAACTGCCTTCCTTTATCGTCATATATATTTTTATTAAGGTTTTAAACACATTACTCTTAAATGTGTAAATAAGTTTCATTAAACTCAGCCACTGTTACTCTGAGGAAATCACTTAAATCTTTTGAACCTTTTTTCTTCTTCATGGGATGACAAGGGTCTGACTAGCTGGTCTCTAAAGTCTTTTTCAGAGCCATTGTTATAAGATAATATTTACTAGATTGAAGAAAGATACAATCCTGGCTCTCTCCTAGCCATTACATAAACCTGGAATTAACCCACACTTTCAGCCAGCTGTCTATAACGTCTCAAACACCATATTTTAGTGTATTGATTGGATAATAACCTTTTTAAAACAAGGCATTGAGTAGACTGCTTTTTTACATCACAAGTTGTTTCTGATGCTTTCAGAGCCATGTATTCTCTTTAGCTAAAGTATAAACGTACTATATCCGAGAAATTCTGACATTAAAGTAAAGGGTTCCAGAATAAAATCAATAGGCATCAACTTTTCTTCAACATATTGCCTTAGATTAAATGCCAACTAGTAATTTAGTCCCAAATCTGTTTATAACTTTACCATAACTGAAAGTAGCTTCAGAAGATCTTTTTTATCAGCTAGGAAACTGATCTCATACACTATGTCTAAATAGTTTAAATCTGTGCACTATTAGTAAAGTGGCTAAGGAAGTCTCCAGTATGTACAAAGTTAATTCAGAAAAGCTTGAAATTTGTTAGCACAATGATGAGGTAATAGTTTGTCTAATTTAATCTTGACACAGTGGTATGCGACACTTCAATAATAGCTAACGTGACCTTAAAGGTTAATGATGGCATAGCTCATCTGAAGTGACAGACTACTTCAAGTTTTTCTACAGTCGATCTAATTATTATTATTATTATTAGGTTACAGGTGTAATAATGAAGCTTCAGTGGACTGTTATCTAGAATTGCAAACTTGGCCAAATTAGTTCCAGGGGTCATGTGATGAGACATTCCCAGCACTATTATGAAAATGGACACGAAGAACTCTAAATGTTTCTGTATAGATCATATAAGGCAGGGACTCTTCAGATATGCTTCCATGTATGGAGCTTTCTCATCTAGCAAGATGGAGTTTTCTCAGGATATTGTATCATTTATCCCCTTCTCTCACTTGACATAGCACCATATACATGGTTGTTGCCCTGTGTAAAACACAGTGCTTGGCTACATGCAGAAAACTGAGATGAACTAGACTATGATCTAGGCTCTGAGGAATTTAAAACCTACTCAAGGAAAGACAACAGACAGATGAACCCCTGTAATCAAAGGTAATGAGAACAAGTGCCTGTTTAGATTCATAGGAGGACAGGAGAAATTCTCCTAACTAGACACCTAAGATCATTTCCTAGGTCACCCTCAGAAGCAGGATAATTAAAAAATGCTCTGATTAAAATACATCTTACTCTTTTTTGCAGCTTCCCCCACCTTCTGTATCTTCTGTTACTCTACTGTGATTGGTGAGAGAGAAAGAGAGAGAGGCAATTAATATGATGGATTATATATATAGATGGATGGAATGGGGTAGAAAAGGATGGTTTTTGATTATCAAGATATAGAGGGAGTAGCTTAAAAAATATGGGTGGCTGAAGGAGCTTGAAAAATGGAATCCAGGTGAATGATATTGAATGTTGAAGCAAGTGTGTAGTTTTCTGTGACTCATACGCAAGAGATACAATATATATAGAGAGAAGTTCTTCAGTATGAGAAGCATAGAAACCCATGGAAAGTCAGATTAATTTTATGTTTCAGATACTTTCTGAGATGATCTCTTTTTGACCTCTCTTAGTTTAGGTTTTGAAAATTCAGTCTGTCTCTTCAATGCTAATAAAGTCAGAGAAGGATTGGTCTTGGGTCAGGAAACTGCATCTTAAGTCTCCCACCCTCATTGTCAGATACTGGAGGGCCCTGCCCTGGAGGACAAAGGCCCTCATTTACTCATCTTTGGATTCCCCTCACACACACTCATCCCTCTGTACAGTCTTACATAATTGAAAGTATTCATTAAAGTGTTGGTTCAAGAGAAATGAATTGATTGGGCTGGATTATTTCATATGACGGCCTTCTGACCTTCAAGCCACTGTTGAATGCATTTTTCTAGGAAACTCAGACCATTTATATAATGTATCAGCTCCCCCTTGTGACTATCCAGCAGCCAATTTGACAATGAGGCAATGAAGGCACATTTTCTTTATCTGCTTCCATTTCCTGAGTAGAGTGTTTAGGAGAGAGCCGTTGCTTAGGGATAATCACACTCCCATGCAAAGAAAAACCACATTGAAATCAATGTCTTCATTTCTTGAGACAAGGACCTTTGTACTGTGACTTAAATGATATGTTCTTACTCGTATGATTCATTATGTTTGTTGGTGAGGTGAATGCCCTACCAATCAGCCGACACGACGTGTATAATGCAGCTTACATTCTGGCAGGTGAGCTCCAGTAAACATTATCTCAAGAACACTGTAACACAGCATGTATTTTCCAATGCTAATGTCTTTTATAGCCATTAAGACCATCTCATGACATTTTCTCAAAACATCAAATATAAAATAAAATAAGCTGTTTGAATCATCAGCTTTTATTCTATTTCCTGATCATCTGAATATATCTTTTAAATCATCCATTTCATCTTAATAAGCTAATCCATTCTATTTTATTAAGTAATTATAGCTAATTTTGCAGTTTGTGAATCATTTTGTCATGCCTTTTCTCTTTTGCGTCTCATTTTTAGGCTGGGAGATAGATGCTGTCGTCACTCTCCTTTGGCTCAGGCAGGCACTTTGGAAGTGGGAATCTCAGGGAAGTTCATTTTCAGCCAGCAAATGGTGGAACTGAACTTGAGTTCTAGTCTTGAGACCTGATTTTCTGATTCTGTAACCAGCCTTTTTCATTTAGACAAGTGTTCTCAAAGAGTTTAAGGAGCTGTCTGCTACCATCCACATCCAGGGCAGCAGGATACTTGTAAACTGACGAATCAGGTGCCCATACCAGCCTTAATAAACCAGAACCTCTGGCCTCTTATGTTGTCTCTAACCCATTTGCTTTCTGTACATATTTCCTTTTTTATTCACATTTTCATCTCTCTCCTTTTAAAATCCTTAAACTAAGCCCAGTTCCATTATTAAATATTAATTCATATAACTATGGTATAAATATTTACTGAACTTCTACTATGTGCCACATAGAGCCCTAAGATGTGACAACAGATGAATAAGTTATAACAGTTGGCATCCTAGATTGCATTGTCACTGGGAAAATCAACCATCAGACTGATTAGTCTTACCTTTGGTTTTGGACATGCAGGAGGCATTCAAATTGAGATGAATGATTCAATCCTTTTTCAAAATAAGCAGTCTCTTGAAAGAGAGAGTAAAGGGAACAAAAGGAAACAACTGGTATTCATCACCCAGTGAGGAGTGCAAGGAAGACCTCAGGTAGTCTTGAAACAATAAGCAGGGAGGCTTACTTGGAAATATGACAGGTCAAAAATCCACTTAAAACCATCTCACTGTGCATCCAGCTACCCAGCCCACCCCCTTTTGCTCCCACTGGTTCCCTTTGAAAGGAACTCACTGCATAAGCAGGTGAGGGAATTTGTAACAGAGCATGATCAAAAGCAAATTGGGTAAGCGAGGGAAAGCAATTACACAGGGAGATCATTAATTGGAGGACTTATCTCCTCAGTGAGCTTGGAATGTGTAAGCTGCAGTGCTGTGAATTGAATTTCATGCACTCCTATTGTTTGTGAAGAGCTGGCTGTGTGTGGGAGGTGCTGGGTGATTTGCCAAAAGTGTTGTAAGAACACCAGTAATCAGAAAGCCACTGGGCTCTTAAAAAGTCCAGAATTGAGTGAAGTTACAAAGGCATGAAGGCTGAAGTGAATTGGGACTTTTTAGTGAAACAGAGCTTGAAGTTGTGGAAGTACAATCAGTAATGCATGGTTGTGAAGAGGAAGGCAGGCAGAGGGGATTGGAAAGTGTCTTGCTAAGAAAGATACCGTTTCATCAACCAAATTTAGACTCCTGCTGGGACAAACGGAGAAGGTGATGGCACCCTACTCCAGTACTCTTACCTGGAAAATCCCATGGTTGGAGGAGCCTGGTAGGCTGCAGTCCATGGGGTCACAAAGAGTCGGACACAACTGAGCGACTTCACTTTCACTTTCCACTTTCATGCACTGGAGAAGGAAATGGCAACCCACTCCAGTGCTCTTGCCTGGAGAATCCCAGGGACAGAGGAGCCTGGTGGGCTACCATTTATGGGGTCGCACAGAGTTGGACACGACTTAAGCAACTTAGCAGCAGCAGCAGCTGAGACAAAATCTACCTTTGTCTGACTGAGGTTAAGGCTCTTTGAATTCATAAAACTTGTAAAACAAGCCCTGTCAGGAATGATCCACATATCTTGAGGAGAAATAAGTCATTTTAGATCATTCATGCATCTGGACAGGACACAGAGAAACACGGAGGAGAAGAGGCCTAGTTACTCTAGATCCTTCTATCCCATTCTGGTCACCCACATACTTACCTGCTCAGGCATCTGAACACTGGTCATTCTTACAGCAAGCCATCTCACTTGTACCACCATTGGCTTTGCCTGGATTTTTTTTCCTTCCCTCATTCACATGAACTGTGGTGTTAGAGAAGATTCTTGAGATCCCCTGGACTGCAAGGAGATCCAACCAGTCCATCCTAAGGGAAATCAGTCTGAATATTCATTGGAAGGACTGATGCTGAAGCCGAAAATCCAGTACTTTGGCCAGATGATAGGAAGAACCGACTCATTTGAAAAGACCCTGATTCTGGGAAAGATTGAAGGCGGGAGCAGAAGGGGATGACAGAAGATGAGATGGTTGGATGCCATCACCGACTCAGTGGACATGAGTTTGAGTAAACTCTGGGAATTGCTGATGGACAGGGAGGCCTGGCAGGCTGCAGTTCATGGGGTCATAGAATAGGACACGACTGAGTGACTGAACTAAACTGAACTGAATTGAATTCACTGAGGGATTTATACAAATAGAAGGGGAAAAAGTGGAAGAAGTGACAGATTTTATTTTCTTGGGCTCCAAAATCACTGTGGACGTTGACTCAGCCATGAAATTAAAAGATGTTTGCTCCTTGTTAGGAAAGCTATGACCAACCTAGACATCATATTGAAAAGCAGAGACATCTCTTTGCCGACAAAGATCTGTCTAGTCAAAGCTACTGTTTTTCCAGTAGTCATGTACGGATGTGAGAATTGGTGAAGGCTGAGCACTGAAGAAGGCTGAGCACCGAAGAATTGATGCTTTTGGACTATTGTGCTGGAGAAGACTCTCAAGAGTCCCTTGTACTGAAAGGAGATCAAACCTGTCAATCCTAAAAGAAATCAACCCTAAATACTCACTGGAAGGACTGATGCTGAAGTTGAAGCTACAATATTTTTGCCATTTGATGCGAAGAGCCGACTCACTGGAAAAGACCCTGATTCTGGGAAAGATTGAGAGCAAAAGGAGAAGGGGGCAGGAGAGGAGGAGATGGTTAAGATAGCATCACTGACTCAATGGACTTGAATTTGAGCAACCCCAGGGGATAGTGGAAGACAGAGGAGCCGGTTGTGCTACAGTCCATGGGGTCGTAAAGAGCTGGACATAGTGAACAAAAACAACAAATTCACTGAGACCTAACTTTCAAATCCTAGTTTTGATATTAATTTACCTTTGAAATGTGTCCAGGTTAGGAATACTTCATGATAGCATCTCTCACAATATTACATTTGGTGCCTGACTAAACTCAGCAGCCTAATCTCCTACTTTTCTTTCTTTCCTTCAGTTTCTTCAGTTCATGCACCTTCATACATACTGTGATTTCTTTCTCCAAGATTGTGAATCCCTGTTAATACTTCAGAACTTTATCAAATGTCAATATCTCAGGGCAGCCTTTTCTAATCCTCAAGTGAAATAGTTTTACAGCAGCCTGCCCCTCTCCTTTGAAACACTGATTATTTGATGTCTGTCTTATGAAACTATCATGTCAGTGAGGTTAGGGCTGTATCTGTATTGACCTCTGTTGTGTTTCAGCTGTCTGGCACAGTGCCTGGCATTTGTGAGGCCCCAATAACTGTGCATTGTCTTTATTCTTTCTTCTCCGTGGATTGTGAAATCCTTGAGTTCAGGGATCTTGTCTTTGATTTGTTTTTTCATGTCGTAACAAAATACCTGGTGCAGAACAGGCATTAAATAAATGCGGTTAAATGAATAAAACACAAAAGAAAATATCCAGGACAGAAATTATGAATCTAAGCACTATTGGTATTTTGGGTCATGTGATTCTTTGTTGTGGCAGGCCGTCCAGTAAGATGTTTCAGCAGTGTCCCTCACTTCTACCCACCAAATGCCAGTAGCACCTCTCATGTGAAAACCTCTCAGTTGTGTAAACCAAAGTTATCTCCAGACATGGCTAAATATTTTTGTGGGGGATGGGGCAGTGGGCATGGGTGTGCAAAATCACCCCAAGCTGTGAATCAGTGATCTAGAGTATGCATTAAAATCGCTCAAAAGGTAAACATGAACTGTAAGCTTTTGCCAAAGAAAAGTGACCCATGAGCAATGGATAACAAGTGTAAAATTTATTTAGGATTATTTGAAGATTCAGTTAATTGATGCAGGCTATCATCCATGCTTCTTGGTAAATTAACTTTAATGTAGGCAGATAAAGTAGTTAATAAATATTCTGAGAATATCCTTATAAAAATTAAATCAGATAGTGTCCATAGAAGTATCTTACATCAGTCCTCCTAATAGCACTTCCATTATTATTGTCTTTCCTTTAATCTAATAAAATCATTTGGTAGAAAACAGTCACACTTAACACAGACAAATAGGAAGAATTTAGTCAAATGAAAACACACACACAGACACATGCACAATCTGTTTAGTTAAATTTTTTTAGAGCAAAACTTTTTGATCAGTTGATTGACTGAGTTCTTTGTTGGGGGACTAGTGTGTTGACACAAAGAGTTGGTTAGTTTCTTTCCTGCTGGGGAACACTAAATTATATCCCACCAACTTAAGCTTCCCTGGAGTGACTCACACAGTGGTTGACTTTTAAAGTTCATTGAAGGTGAGGGTTCAGGCTATACAAGGTCGGAGTTTCTCCATGAAGCAGGACAAACAAAAATTCATAATGCCAGGCTGTTTGATATTCTTTCTAAAAGGAGAAGGCCACTGGTTTTTCCCTCCCCTAACTTTTTCCTGGAAAAAAAAGTATAGGAATTATCCCCAGTGGTGTTGGAAGACAGAATTTCTGGGTAAGTAGATTTTTTTTTTTTTTTTTAATCCCCAGGGGGATTCATGGCTGACTGAGTAGTAAATTCAGTCTCAGTGTTTTAGCTCACAATAAAGTAGTAATAAGAGAAGCTCTGCATGTGTATTGGCTGAAATAGAAAATGGATGATAAGTAACAGGAGTTTGTTAGGAAACACATCTTGCTGGAAAAAAATGTGATTGCTATTTTGGAACAAACTGCAAAATTGGAAAGTAGAGGGAAGTGTTGATGTCATGTACTTTAAATTGAGGTAAATATTAGATACAACAATTTATGAAATGAGATTTACTAGAACAAACAGTCAACTTAAATTGCAATGTGGCTACAAGCCTGAGAGGGTGTGTGAGGATATTGGAAGTATGGGAGGGAAGTCTGTAGTTATGTCTGCAGAAAACCTAGGATTATTATTGCTATGATTTAGTGAGCTTTATTCCTATATTCAGGCTTTGACTAAAATTGTTTGTTTGGCTATAGCTTCCCTAAGTGAAATACTTTGTGTGGTACACAGGAATTCCTCAATGCATTTTTTGTTTCTTGTGATTTATGCAGTGAATTTTCTCCGTGATTCTAAATTAAAAACTGGTTAAAACAAAAATTTCATATTTCATTTTCCAAACTTAAGGAATTCCTTTCCTGTAAGACACATGCCCATACATATAATGATTTAAGGTAGCTTTGTGATCCTAGGAATGTCATAACCTCTCTGGCCTCAGTTTCCATATTTGGAGAAGGATGAATTTGACAGCTTCAACAATGTATAAATTCTTCTATTTGACTCCTTTCTGATTAAATACAAATCAATTTTCTCTTGGTTTAGGTTAAGATGAGCTCCAACTGAAAAAAAAAAAAAAAATGAGTGTTTGGCTTCCCTGGGGTCACCCAATCTGATTACGACTTGGAAGCTAATGAAAGGGCCCAGAGTCCTATACTATGAGAAATCTTAACAACCAATATCAGCCAAAGTCAGAAGCCAATGAATCAATCTCAGGGTTATAGAAACAGTACGAAACACGCTAGGAAACAGGAAAATATGTAAGAAGATGTCTACTACTTATTGGCTCTATGACATTGAACAGCGTACTCCTGGTCTACAGCTTCTCTATCAGTGAAATGGAGTTTGCTGTTCATTCCCTGAAAGTGTTCTAGAAAGACTTGAGAGTCTATTCATTATGGCCCCAGACCAAGATAAAGGAAAAGAGACTCATAGTGGATAATGAAGCCGATCAGAGTAATTCGTCTTTGTATCCTGAAATTTCTCAAAGGTTCATTTCATCATAGTTAGTCTGGTGTGCTGGCCAGGCAGCTAACACGTGGGTAAACCAATTGTCATCGTGATGTGTTGCAGCACTCCCTCTGTAACTTGAATATTGAATTATACACAAACTAAGCACCACTTGTCTCCTCACATGACTGTATTAGTCTGCTCAGGCTGCCATAACAAAACGCCAGATTGGCTGGTTTAAACAGCAGAAATTTATTTTAGCACAGTTCTGGAGCCTAGAAGTCCAAGATCAAGGTGACTGCAAGATTGCCCTGGTGAAGCTGCTCTCCTTTGGTTTTAAATGGTACCTTCTTGTATTCTCATATAGCCTTTCTTCTATGCAGGCACAGAAAAGAGAGAATGATTTCTGGGTTCCTCCTTTTCTTATGATACCATTTCTATCAGATTAGGGCCCCATGCTTTGAACTTATTCAACCTTAATTACCTTCCTAAAGGCCTTATGTCCAAGTATGGTCACATTGGTTGAAGCTCCAATGTGTTTGAGCCTCATTGGCTGAGGCTCTCTTCCATATCTATGGGCTCTGTGGGAGAGATGCTTGAGGAATTGTAGAGCAGTAGGAGTTTCTTGAATATTGAACTGATTCCTATGTATGAATCCATCTATCAAGAATAATAGATACATCTGACATTCCCAAACTGTAATGTGGAAATAGCACTGAACTTTGTGTTATACATCTTAATTTTGTCATATGTTCACTCTGTGGCCTTGGGAATTATCTGAGGTTCAGTTCTCACCTCCATAAATAGGAACACTAGGGTCTTATCCATTTTTGAATATAGACAAACTATTGCTTAATTTACTACTTACCATTATCACATGGGTCCTACACCTTTATTTTTTTTCTAATATTCATTTCCATATTTCAAGATCAACTTCTATTCCACTTTTTCCATGAAAGCTACCATGATATTCTAATATGTTATCTCGTATCAGTAATCCAACAAGATTTCTATGGTATCTCAAATTAATGACTTATCCTAGAATTCTTTATGAGACAATGCATTGTGTTTTGAGAACAACTCTCTGTAATATGAAATTTTATTCCTATTATTTTATTTCTTAAATTAAACTGACTGAAACTAGTTTAAAAAGCAAATATTTTAGGAAAAAAGTCAGAAACCTGCTCCAGAAATCCTTCAAAGATAACCTTGGCTGATTTTTGTGTCTTGTCACTGTGGCATCTATCATAAAATCTAACACACTCTTCTCTAATAATTCATTTGTTTTCTTTCTCCTTATTCTATTTTGAGATCATAGAGGGCAGGGTTTCAAAGTCTTTTCTGTGCCGCTAGTGAACCGTGAACTCCCAGATGTTCAAGCTGGTTTTAGAAAAGGCAGAGGAACCAGAGATCAGATTGCCAACATCCGCTGGATCATCGAAAAAGCAAGAGAGTTCCAGAAAAACATCTATTTCTGCTTTATTGACTATGCCAAAGTTTAAAGCTTTATTGTGTGGATCACAATAAACTGTGGAAAATTCTGAAAGAGATGGGAATACCAGACCACCTGACCTTCCTCTTGAGAAAACTATATGCAGGTCAGGAAGCAACAGTTAGAACCGGACATGGAACAACAGACTGGTTCCAAATAGGAAAAGGAGTACGTCAAGGCTGTATATTGTCACTCTTCTTATTTAACTTATATGCAGAGTACATCATGAGAAATGCTGGGCTGGAAGAAACACAAGCTGGAATCAAGATTGCCAGAAGAAATATCAATAACCTCAGATATGCAGATGACACCACTCTTATGGCAGAAAGTGAAGAGGAACTAAAAGCCTCTTGATGAAAGTGAAAGTGGAGAGTGAAAAAGTTGGCTTAAAGCTCAACATTCAGAAAATGAAGATCATGGCATCTGGTCCCATCACTTCATGGGAAATAGATGGGGAGACAGTGGAAACAGTATCAGACTTTATTTTTTGGGCTCCAAAATCACTACAGATGGTGATTGCAGCCATGAAATTAAAAGACACTTATTCCTTGGAAGAAAAATTATGACTGACCTAGAGAGCATATTGAAAAGCAGAGACATTACTTTGCCAACAAAGGTCCATCTAGTCAAGGCTATGGTTTTTCCAGTGGTCATGTATGGATGTGAGATTTGGACTGTGAAGAAAGCTGAGCACCAAAGAATTGAGCTTTTGAACTGTGGTATTGGAGAAGACTCTTGAGAGTCCCTTGGACTGCAAGGAGATCCAACCAGTCCATTCTGAAGGAGATCAGCCCTGGGATTTCTTTGGAGGGAATGATGTTGAAGCTGAAACTCCAGTACTTTGGCCACCTCATGCGAAGAGTTGACTCACTGGAAAAGACTCTGATGCTAGTAGGGATTGGGGGCAGGAGGAAAAGGGGACAACAGAGGATTAGATGGGTGGATGGCATCACTGACTCGATGGACATGAGACTGAGTGAACTCTGGGAGTTGGTGATGGACAGGGAGGCCTGGCGTGCTGTGATTCATGGGGTCGCAAAGAGTCAGACACGACTGAGTGACTGAACTCTACTGAACTGAGGAGTGTTATACTCATTAGATCATAGTTTTCAATATACTGAAAGGAAAATGTGTGCAATTGAAAGATAAGGATTTAACTTACCTTTTATATCTTTCCAAAAGTGAAATATTTATCCTCCTAGTATCTGACACCAATGCCAATGTCCTCTCATTGGTTAAACATCTATGGAGTAGCTACAGTGTGTTAGAGTCTGTACTAGCAACATGAATTTACAGAGAAGATGTATCTGGCCCCTAACGTCAGTACTTCAGTCCTGTAGAAGAGGTGCATCAGTAGACAGCAGATACCACAGTGTGAGATAAACTGGGGTAGGAGGAAGCACAGAAGCTTCAGAGTCCATAGGAAACACAGCTGTTCCATGCACTTGCCTCTTTTCTTTCTCACACACACTAGGTTCTTTCCCACCTCCAGGTCTCTGCACATATTCTTGTGTCTAAAACATGTTTTTCCTTTTGTCCATATGATTGGCTCCTGCTAATTATTTATTTTTCAGGTTCAATGTCCCTTCAAAGGAAAGACATTCTTTATATTCTAGCTTTCAGGTCAGCCTCTCTTATTTGTTAGTACGTTACTTTTGTTTCTTTTATAACATTTTTGAAATTCCACATTGGGCTTTATGTAATTGATTTATTTGCTTCTGTAATGCCTTCCCGTGCCCTGCACCCACATTAGATTATCACTTTATGAAAGAGAAACTGTACTTTTTGTTCTACACTATTTGAAGCACAGAGAATAGTCCCTGGATTACCGTAAGAGCTCAGTAAACATCAGATGATTGGATAAAGGCAAGAATGGAATAATACCATTTGCAGCAGCATGGATAGACCCAGAGATTATACTACTCAGTAAAGTAAGCCAGACAAAGACAAATATCATATGATACTTATATATGGAATCTAAAAAATTAATACAAAACAACTTATTTACAAAACAGAAGTAGACTCACAGACATAGAAAACAAACTTATGGTTACCAAAGGGAAAAGTAGGGGCAAGGATAAATTAGGAGTTGGGATTAACATATAAACACCAGTATATATAAAATAGATAAACAACAATGATGAACTGTATAGCACAGAAAATTATACTCAATATCTTCTAATAATCTACAAGGGAAAAGAATGTGAGAAAGAAATATGTATATACACACAATACACACACACACACACACACACACTGAATAACTTTGCCATACACCTGAAACTAACACAATATTGTAAATTCACTAACCTTCAATACATAAAATTAATTTTGAAAATAAACCAGAATTAGTGAGTGGAGAATGTTCAGCCCCAGGGAAACCAGTGAGAAGAAGGCACAATAAAACCTAGCCAGTAATGCTTGTTTAGGATAATTCCATGATTCAAGTGCTTTGATCTTACTATCTGCACATTTGTTACCAGCAGATATAAGCATTTTGAAGATGAGCAATTCTAAAAACAGAGCTAAGTCCCTCTTCCAGAGATAATCAAGTAATACACAGTGGAATGAATGCTTCTAGTCAGGTTTATCTCCAATTCAAATCCTCTACTTTTTCACGAATTATGACAATACCTCAAGCAGATGCAGGAATGGCTGCTCTCACCATTCATTTCCTTCTGGGGAAGCATATACTTTACAACTGCAAAGAACCTTACAAGCACAGCAAACACAGGATTCAAAGAGACGAGAGACAGATAAAGGAATTTCTATTGTTTCCTTATGAATCCTACATGCTCCTTAATTTCTGCCTCTGGATCACTTCTCTAATTTTAATGTTCATTATAGTCTGTTTTACATTAATTTGGTCCTGCTGTCATCTAGATCAGGATATTAAATTTATGATTACATCTTGCATCTCCATGCACTTTGCGTATTTTGCAGCAATTGCTTTGTTCACTATTAATTCTTTGCTTCACCAGAGTTAATTCTTTTATTAATAACCACAGGGTTTCAATGCTCTGTCTAGCCAACATTTCCTAATTTCTTCTTCCCATTCCCTTTATGTATTATTAAATTTTCTAAATGAATTATTTAACTCTGCATAGCATTTTGAGATGTGATTTGCATGAATCATGTTGTACAAACTAAAAGCATATCATATTAAATGTCTATAATAACTTGAAAGAAAAGCCCCCAGGGAATATGTTTGCTGTGTATAATGGCTGTGGGAAAATTTTGAGCTCTAATATGACAGTAACATGAAACAAACAAAAGGTAACATAACTACATGTGGAGATTTGACTTGCATTTAAGCAGATAATATTTGTTTATGTGCCAAGGAGGTTTTCTGTTTTTTTTTTTTTTTAATTTTATTTTTACTTTATTTTACTTTACAATACTGTATTGGTTTTGCCATACATTGACATGAATCCACCACGGGTGTATACAAGCTCCCAATCCTGAATCCCCCTCCCACTTCCCACCCTATATCATCTCTCTGGATCATCCCCATGCACCAGCCCCAAGCATCCTGTATCCTGTATCGAACATAGACTGGCACTTTGTTCCTTACATGATAGTATACATGTTTCAATGCCATTCTCCCAAATCATCCCACCCTCTCCCTCTCCCTCAGAGTCCAAAAGTCTGTTCTATACATCTGTGTCTCTTTTGCTGTCTCGCATACAGGGTCATCATTATCATCTTTCTAAATTCCGTATATATGTGTCAGTATACTGTATTGGTGTTTTTCTTTCTGGCTTACTTCACTCTGTATAATCAGCTCCAGTTTCATCCATCTCATTAGAACTGATTCAAATGTATTATTTTTAATGGCTGAGTAATACTCCATTGTGTATATGTACCACAGCTTTCTTATCCATTCATCTGCTGATGGACATCTAGGTTGTTTCCATGTCCTGGATATTATAAATAGTGCTGCAATGAACATTGGGGTACATGTGTCTCTTTCAATTCTGGTTTCCTTGGTGTGTATGCCCAGCAGTGGGATTGCTGGGTCATAAGGCAGCTCTATTTGCAATTTTTTAAGGAATCTCCACACTGTTTTCCATAGTGGCTGTACTAGTTTGCATTCCCACCAACAGTGTAGGAGGGTTCCCTTTTCTCCACATCCTCTCCAGCATTTATTGCTTGTAGACTTTTCGATCACAGCCATTCTGACTGGTGTGAAATGGTACCTCATTGTGGTCTTGATTTGCATTTCTCTGATAGTGAGTGATGTTGAGCATCTGTGTGTTTCATGTGTTTGTTAGCCATCCGTATGTCTTCTTTGGAGAAATGTCTATTTAGTTCTTTGGCCCGTTTTTTGATTGGGTCGTTTATTTTTCTGGAGTTGAGCTGCATAAGTTGCTTGTATATTTTTGAGATTAGTTGTTTGTCAGTTGCTTCATTTGCTATTGTTTTCTCCCATTCAGAAGGCTGTCTTTTCACCTTGCTTATAGTTTCCTTTGTTGTGCAGAAGCTTTTAATTTTAATTAGGTCCCATTTGTTTATTTTTTCTTTTATTTCCAGTATTCTGGGAGGTGGATCATAGAGGATCCTGCTGTGATTTATGTCGGAGAGTGTTTTGCCTATGTTCTCCTCTAGGAGTTTTATAGTTTCTGGTCTTACGTTTAGATCTTTAATCCATTTTGAGTTTATTTTTGTGTGCGGTGTTAGAAAGTGATCTAGTTTCATTCTTTTACAAGTGGTTGACCAGTTTTCCCAGCACCACTGGTTAAAGAGATTTTCTTTACTCCATTGTATATTCTTGCCTCCTTTGTCGAAGATAAGGTGTCCATAGGTGTGTGGATTTATCTCTGGGCTTTCTATTTTGTTCCATTGATCTATATTTCTGTCTTTGTGCCAGTACCATACTGTCTTAATGACTGTGGCTTTGTAGTAGAGCCTGAAGTCAGGCAGGTTGATTCCTCCAGTTCCATTCTTCTTTCTCAAGATTGCTTTGGCTATTCGTGGTTTTTTGTATTTCCATACAAATTGTGAAATTATTTGTTCTAGCTCTGTGAAAAATACTGCTGGTAGCTTGATAGGGATTGCATTGAATCTGTAGATTGCTTTGGGTAGTATACTCATTTTCACAATATTGATTCTTCCAATCCATGAACATGGTATATTTTTCCATCTATTAGTGTCCTCTTTGATTTCTTTCATCAGTGTTTTATAGTTTTTGATATAGAGGTCTTTAGTTTCTTTAGGTAGGGATATTCCTAAGTATTTTATTCTTTTTGTTGCAATGGTGAATGGAATTGTTTCCTTAATTTATTTTTCTACTTTCTCATTATTAGTGTATAGGAATGCAAGGGATTTCTGAGTGTTGATTTTATATCCTGCAACTTTACTATATTCATTGATTAGCTCTAGTAATTTTCTGGTGGAGTCTTTAGGATTTTCTATGCAGAGGATCATGTCATCTGCAAACAGTGAGAGTTTTACTTCTTCTTTTCCAATTTGGATTCCTTTTATTTCTTTTTCTGCTCTGATTGCTGTGGCCAAAACTTCCAGAACTATGTTGAATAGTAGCAGTGAAAGTGGGCACCCTTGTCTTGTTCCTGACTTTAGGGGAAATGCTTTCAATTTTTCACCATTGAGGATAATGTTTGCTGTGGGTTTGTCATATATAGCTTTTATTATGTTGAGGTATGTTCCTTCTATTCCTGCTTTCTGGAGAGTTTTTATCACAAAAGGATGTTGAATTTTGTCAAAGGCCTTCTCTGCATCTATTGAGATAATCATATGGCTTTCATTTTTCAATTTGTTAATGTGGTGAATTACATTGATTGATTTGCGGATATTGAAGAATCCTTGCATCCCTGGGATAAAGTCCACTTGATCATGGTGTATGATCTTTTTAATGTGTTGTTGGATTCTGATTGCTAGAATTTTGTTGAGGATTTTTGCATCTATGTTCATCAGTGATATTGGCCTGTAGTTTTCTTTTTTTGTGGCGTCTTTGTCAGGTTTTGGTATTAGGGTGATGGTGGCCTCACAGGATGAGTTTGGAAGTTTACCTTCCTCTGCAATTTTCTGGGAGAGTTTCAGTAGGATAGGTGTTAGCTCTTCTCTAAATTTTTGGTAGAATTCAGCTGTGAAGCCGTCTGGACCTGGGCTTTTGTTTGCTGGAAGATTTCTGATTACAGTTTCAATTTCCATGCTTTTGATAGGTCTGTTAAGATTTTCTATTTCTTCCTGGTTCAGTTTTGGAAAGTTGTACTTTTCTAAAAATTTGTCCATTTCTTCCACGTTGTCCATTTTATTGGCATATAATTGCTGATAGTAGTGTCTTATGATCCTTTGTATTTCTGTGTTGTCTGTTGTGATCTCTCCATTTTCATTTCTAATTTTATTGATTTTATTCTTCTCTCTTTGTTTCTTGATGAGTCTAGCTAATGGTTTGTCAATTTTATTTATCCTTTCAAAGAACCAGCTTTTGGCTTTGTTGATTTTGCTATGGTCTCTTTTGTTTCTTTTGCATTTATTTCTGCCCTAATTTTTAAGATTTCTTTCCTTCTACTAACTCTGGGGTTCTCCATTTCTTCCTTTTCTAGTTGCTTTAGGTGTAGAGTTAGGTTATTTATTTGACTTTTTTCTTGTTTCTTGAGGTATGCCTGTATTGCTATGAACTTTCCTCTAAGCACTGCTTTTATAGTGTCCCACAGGTTTTGGGTTGTTGTGTTTTCATTTTCATTCATTTCTATGCATAATTTGATTTCTTTTTTGATTTCTTCTGTGATTTGTTGGTTATTCAGAAGTGTGTTGTTCAGCCTCCATATGTTGGAATTTTTAATAGTTTTTCTCCTGTAATTGAGATCTAATCTTAGTGCATTATGGTCAGAAAAGATGCTTGGAATGATTTCGATTTTTTTGAATTTATCAAGGTTAGATTATGGCCCAGGATGTGATCTATCCTGGAAAAGGTTCCGTGAGCACTTGAGAAAAAGGTGAAATTCATTGTTTTGGGGTGAAATGTCCTATAGATATCAATTAGGTCTAACTGGTCTATTGTATCATTTAAAGTTTGCTTTTCTTTGTTAATTTTCTGTTTAGTTGATCTGTCCATAGGGGTGAGTGGGGTATTAAAGTCTCCCACTATTATTGTGTTGTTGTTAATTTCCCCTTTCATACTTGTTAGCATTTGTCCTACATATTGCGGTGCTCCTATATTGGGTGCATATATATTTATAATTGTTATATCTTCTTCTTGGATTGACCCTTTGATCATTATGTAGTGGCCTTCTTTGTCTCTTTTCACAGCCTTTGTTTTAAAGTCTATTTTATCAGAGATGAGTATTGCTACTCCTGCTTTCTTTTGGTCTCTATTTGTGTGGAATATCTTTTTCCAGTCCTTCACTTTCAGTCTGTATGTGTCCCTTGTTTTGAGGTGGGTCTCTTGTAGGCAGCATATATAGGGATCTTGTTTTTGTATCCATTCAGCCAGTCTTTGCCTTTTGGTTGGGGCATTCAACCCATTTATGTTTAAGGTAATTATTGATAAGTGTGATCCTGTTGCCATTTACTTTATTGTTTTGGGTTTGGGTTTATATGCCCTTTTTGTGTTTCCTGTCTAGAGTATATCCTTTAGTATTTGTTGGAGAGCTGGTTTGGTGGTGCTGAATTCTCTCAGCTTTTGCTTGTCTGTAAAGCTTTTTATTTCTCCTTCATATTTGAATGAGATCCTTGCTGGGTACATTAATCTGGGCTGTAGGTTATTTTCTTTCATCACTTTAAGTATGTCTTGCCATTCCCTCCTGGCCTGAAGAGTTTCTATTGAAAGATCTGCAGTTATCCTTATGGGAATCCCCTTGTGTGTTATTTGTTGTTTTTCCCTTGCTGCTTTTAATATTTGTTCTTTGTGTTTGGTCTTTGTTAATTTGATTAATATATGTCTTGGGGTGTTTCACCTTGGATTTATCCTGTTTTGAACTCTCTGGGTTTCTTGGACTTGGGTGATTATTTCCTTCCCCATTTTAGGGAAGTTTTCAACTATTATCTCCTCAAGAATTTTCTCATGGTCTTTCTTTTTGTCTTCTTCTTCTGGGACTCCTATAATTCGAATGTTGGAGCATTTCATATTGTCCTGGAGGTCTCTGAGGTTGTCCTCATTTCTTTTAATTTGTTTTTCTTTTTTCCTCACTGATTCATTTATTTCTACCATTCTATCTTCTATTTCACTAATCCTATCTTCTGCCTCCGTTATTCTACTATTTGTTGCCTCCAGAGTGTTTCTGATCTCATTTATTGCATTATTCATTATATATTGACTCTTTTTTATTTCTTCTAGGTCCTTGTTAAACCTTTCTTGCATCTTCTCAATCCTTGTCTCCAGGCTATTTATCTGTGATTCCATTTTGATTTCAAGATTTTGGATCATTTTCACTATCAATATCCACAATTCTTTCTCAAGTAGATTCCCTATCTCCTCCTCTTTGGTTTGGTTTGGTAGGCATTTCTCCTGTTCCTTTACCTGCTGGGTATTCCTCTGTCTCTTCATTTTGGTTATATTGCTGCGTTTGGGGTGGCCTTTCTATATTCTGGGAATTTGTGGAGTTCTCTTTATTATGGAGTTTCCTCACTGTGGGTGGGGTTGTATCAGTGGCTTGTCAAGGTTTCTTGGTTAGGGAGGCTTGTGTTGGAGTTCTGGTGGGTGGAGCTGGATTTCTTCTCTCTGGAGTGCTATGAATTGTCCAGTAATGGGTTGTGAGACATCAATGGTTTTGGAGTAGTTTTGAGCTGCCTGTATATTGAAGCTCAGGGGTGTGTTCCTGTGTTGCTGGAGAATTTGTGTGGTATGTCTTGCTCTGGAACTTGTTGGCCCTTGGGTGGTGCTTGGTTTCAGTGTGGGTATGGAGGCGTTTGATGAGCTCCTATTGATTAATGTTCCCTGGATTCAGGATTTCTCTGATGTTCTTAGGATTTGGACTTAAGCCTCCTGTTTGTGGTTTTCAGTTTTATTTTTACCCTAGCCTCAGGACTTCTCCATCTATACAGCACTGATGATAAAGCATCTAGGTTAAAGATGAAAGGTTTCTCCACATTGAGGGTCACCCATAGAGGTTCACTGAGTTACACGGAGAAGAGAAGAGGGAGGGGGTAGTTAGAGGTGACTGGAATGAGATGAGGTGGGATCAAAAGAGGAGAAAGCAAGCTAGCCAGTAATCACTTCCTTATGTACGCTCCACAGTCTGGACCACTCAGAGGTGTTCACGGAGTTATACAGGGAAGAGGAGAGGGAGGAAGTAGACAGAGGTGGCCAGGAGGATAAAAGAGGGAAATGAAAGGGAGAGAGAGAGATCCGGCCAGTAACCAGTTTCCTGAGTGTTCTCCACCGTCTGGAACACACAAAGATTCACAGGGTTGGCTAGAGAAGAGAAGGGGGAGGGAGGAGACAGGCCACCTGGTGGAGAAAAAGGAGAGTCCAAAGGAGGGGAGAGTGATCAAGCCAGTAATCTCACTCTCAGGTAAAATTGGGTACTGAAGATTGGGTTTTTACATGTACAAAATTGACAACAAATACCAAAAAGCAAAGATTGAAAATCTGGAGTAGAGATTGGATTTTCAAAAATACAATATTAAAGAAAAGAAGAAGAAGAAGAGGGGAAAAAAGAAAGAAAAAAACATGCAAACAAACAAAACAAACAAACAAACAAACAAAAACAAAGCCACAAGAATTATTAAAAATAATAATTAGAGAAATAAAGTACTTGAAAATTTAAGAAAGTTAAAAAAAAGAAGAAAAAACAATCACTCAACCCCATCAACTAAAAAAAACCAAAAAACAAAAAAATGATTGTAAAAGTAGTAAAGGTATATCTGGCCCTTTCTCTGGTGTTGTGGGTTGTGTGGGGTCACTTCCAAGGTGGTTCCCTCTGTTTAACTTCCTCTGTTTGCTGGTCTCTTAAGTGTCTGATTTCCATCTTGACACAGGGAGGGCGGTCCGCGTAGTGGTGGACACACTAGGCTCACTATTCAGTCTCGCTGTGGGGAGGGAGGGATGCTGCAAACATATATTACTGGCGTATGGTTGCAGTGTCTCATCCACTCTGGGCTTGCCCCTGCTTGTGGCGCACACCGCTCAGGCTCTACGTAGCTCCGCCGGGGAACCATCTGAGGCTGGCCCTAGGCTTCATGCACCTCGCCGGTCAAAGCTGCTCAGGCTCGGCGCTCAGGAAGCCCTCAGAGGCGCAGAGTTGGTTGGGCCTGCGTTTTGTAGGCCGAGTAGCTCAGGAGTTTGGTGAGCGCAATCGCTGCGACTATGGCCTTTCCCTGCTGCTCAGTTTTCTGGGTGTACCGCTGGCGTTCCTTCTCAGGCAGATGATGATGTCCATAACCCCCAGAAGTCTTAGTTAACAAAGAAGCCTGCTTGCATTTTGGTAGGTAATGTCTCTCTTGGGCTGCGATTGTCCCCTTCCAGCCCTTAAGGCTCTGGCTGCCTGTCACCGGAGGGGGATGGTCTGCAGCTGGCTATTTCCGATCCGTCCTTTGTTCTGTGCGCGGTCCTGGCGGTGTCTTATGTTCAAGCGTTTCGCGTGGTAGCTATCCCCCAGTCTGGTTTGCTAGCCCAAGTTAGTTCACTCTGTCCACGCATGGGGCGTTCCGGCCCAATCCTCAAAAAAGCACTGCAGCCCGTGCCTCCCGCGGCCCGATTCTTAAAAAGGACTGCCGGCTGTGCCTCCCGCTCCTCCCTGCCCAGCCCCCACTTGCTAGTGGCCAATGCAGGCGTCTGCGCTGCTTTTCCGCTAGGGGAGTTACTGTTGGGCTCATAATCTGTTGGTTTTAATTATTTATTTATTTTTCCTCTGTGCTTCCAAAGCTAGCCACAGACTCGGCTGCGAGAATGTTTCCTGGTGTTTGGAAACCTGTCTTTTAAGAGTCTCCTCCCGGGACAGGGGACAGGATTCCCTTCCCGGGACGGAGCTCCCTCCCTACCTCCTTTGTCTCTTTTTTTCGTCTTATTATATTTTTTCCTACCTGTTTTTGAAGCCAATGATCTGCTTTGCTGGGTGCCTGATGTTCTCGGCCAGCATTCAGAAGTTGTTTTGTGGAATTTACTCAGCGTTGAAATGTTCTTTTGATGAATTTTTGAGGGAGAAAGTGGTCTCCCCATCCTATTCCTCCGCCATCTTAGGACCACTCCCCGGTTTTCTAGTTTTGTTTAAAACTTTATTTTTCCTTTTGACTTTCAGTTCAGTTCAGTTCAGTTGCTCAGTCATGTCCAACTCTCTGCAACCCCATGGATTGCAGCACACCAGGCCTCCCTGTCCATCACCAACTCCCGGGGTTTACTCAAACTCATGTCCATTGAGTCGGTGATACCACCCAACCAACTCATCCTCTGTCGTACCCTTCTGCTCCTGCCTTCAATCTTTCCCAGAATCAGGGTCTTTTCAAATGTGTCAGTTCTTCCCATTAGGAGGCCAAAGTATTGGAGTTTCAGCTTCAACATCAGTCCTTGATCTCCTTACAGTACAAGGGACTCTCAAGAGTCTTCTCCAACACCACAGTTCAAAAGCATCAATTCTTCTGTGCTCAGCTTTCTTTATAGTCCAACCCTCACACTCATACATGAACACTGTAAAAACCATAGCTTTGGCTACACGGACCTTTGTTGGCAAAGTAATGTCTCTGCTTTTTAATATGCCGTCTTAAAGCTAATCAAGAGAGAAGATAGGAAAATTTCCCCCTAATTAATCCATACAACAATTTTAAGGAATGAGTAGTATTATCTCCATTTTATAGACAAGTCAAAAGTTTACCTGTAACAGAAAGTCAGAAATTAACTGACTTAATGTTCTTTCTGATTCTAAAGTTTCTGAATTTTCTCTAGATTCCTGCTTAAAGAATGTATGTCAGTGGACATAGTGTAACTGAGTGGGATGAACTTTGCCCTTGATGTTTTGTTGCGGAGCTGAGTAGAGACTGTATTTAGGGGTGTTAACAGAACAGACATGTTGTTAAGTCAGAGTATTTTCTTCTAGAACGTGTCTCTGTAACTTGAGCCCAGAAATCAGGGCCTTATAATTACACCATCTCTCAAGTGGTAGCAGTTTTGCCGATTGCTCAAGTGCTTATATTCAAACATGTTGCTTGACTATAAAAGCCCTTGGTAATTTAGACCCACCTAGACACAGTAGAGGACAGAGGAGCCTGGTGTGCTGCAGTCCATGGGGTCTGCAAAGAGTTGTATACGACTTAGAGACTGAACAGCAAAAACAAGACTTAACCAAATACCCATTCTTTCAATTACACTTGTATTTCTACATAATACAATGAGTTGGCAAAAATTACTTAGAAGTGAGACAGTGGGGAGAAAAATAACTTATCCAGCAAATCTAATGCTAGTCTTCTGGAGGGAAAACAGATAACCTGGATGGCAAATATAGATGGTCTCTGTCTTAGTCAGCTCAGGCTACTATAACAAAGAACCACACACTAGGTGACTTAGCAAAAACATAAAGTTATTTCTCACAGTTCTGGAAGCTGGAAAGGCACCAGCGGATTCCATGCCTGGTGAGGGCTCTCTTCTCATAACCTCATCTAATCCTAAGTACTTGCCCAAAGACCCAACTCCTAACACCATCCCATTAAGGGCAGGGTTTCAAAATATGAATTTTGGGGGAATACACGCATTCAGTCTATAAGAGGTTTCTATTGCCTCTAGGCCACAGAGTAAATCTAGGCAAATAGAATAGTGCTATTTCATCGAAGTGGGATGGACCTGTGTTCACTCAGAGAAAAATACATGTTTATCTCAGAGTTTGCTCATCTCAGAGGAGATATGGTCACTAGATTGGGGAAGGGTCATATTCAGACTAGTTTATGATATTAGAATTTATGTGTGTGTTGTCTCTCCAGAAACTGGGATATGTATTGCACAAGCCCAGGCTGTGACGATGCTTAAATTTGCATACCAAGAAGCATCAGGGCATGAAAGATCCTCCTGTGGGGAGAGACGTTGAATGTAAGAGAGTGGCTTCTTGAATCTGAGAAATTTGAACTGAGTTTTGAAGAGACCTTTATGAAGTTGAGTGGTGGTGGCAGGGGTTGGTGGTGGTGATCTCGAGTGAGGGACAGATGGAAGGGGAGTTCTTGCAGGACAGACTTTTTGTGATATATGTGAAATAGGCCATAACCCTCACACACATACACATACACAGATAGATTTGTTTGGTTCTTTGTGGATCTGTATCACAAAGAATTTGCATATAAGCATCCTAGATGAGACTGTTAAATCTGAGGGAGGCATATGACTCTGGATAGCAAATGAAGGGCCAAGTATAAACCCAAACATAAGGAAATAGTAATATAACTTTAAACCCAGTTGTACACGGATGATGCCAGGTACTATAGAAGGCAAAATTGATTTTTAAACCAGTCTAAATAGTTTCATAATATAATTAGAGACCACCTTTTGGAGATTAAAATGCAGAGGGTTATGGTACTTTTAAAAATTTGACACAAAAGTTATGTTAACTTTCAAAGCCTATGTCAAATGTTAATGTTTCTTGAAGTAGTTTTAATTCTTTCTAGCCAGGAATAAGTATTTTGGTATTTTTTAATGTTGTTATTATTTGCATGTAATTCATTGAAGATGGACTTTGAGATAAATGTGTGAGGCTTTAAATATGCTGAAATGTGCAGGCTGCTATGAGTACATGCATCAGTTCAGTTCAGTTCAGTCTCTCAGTCGTGTCCGACTCTTTGCGACCCCGTGGACTGCAGCATGTCAGGCTTCCCTGTCCATCACCAGCTCCCAGAGCTTGTTCAAACTCATGTCCATTGAGTCAGTGATGCCATTCAACAATCTCATCCACTGTCATCCCTTTCTCCTGCCTTCAATTTTTCCCAAGGTTAAGGTCTTTTCCAATGAGTCAGTTCTTCACATCAGGTGGCCAAAGTATTGGAGTTTCAGCTACAGCATCAGTCCTTCCAATGAATATTCAGGACTGATTTATTTTAGGACTGAGTGGTTTGATCTCCTTGCAGTTCAAGGGACTCTCAAGTCTTCTCCAACACCACAGTTCAAAAGCATCAATTCTTAGGTGCTCAGATTTCTTTATTGTCCAACTCTCACATCCATACATGACTACTGGAAAAACCATAGCTTTGACTACATGGAGCTTTGTCAACAAAGTAATGTGTCTGCTTTTTAATATGCTGTCAAGGTTGGTCATAGCTTTTCTTCCAAGGAGCAAGCATCTTTTAATTTCATGGCTGCAGTCACCATCTGCAGTGATTTTGGAGCTCCCCAAAATAGTCTTTCACTGTTTCCATTGTTTCCCCATCTGTTTGCCATGAAGTAATGGGACTGGATGCCATGATATTCATTTTTTGAATGTTGAGTTTTAATATTTTCACTCTCCTTTTTCATTTTCATCAAGAGGCTCTTTAGTTTGTCTTTGCTTTCTGCCATAAGGGTAATGTCATCTGCATATCTGAGGTTATTGATATTTCTCCTGGCAATCTTGATTCCAGCTTGTGCTTTATCCAGCTCGTCATTTTGCATGACACTCTCTGCATATTAGTTAAATAAGCAAGGTGACAATATACAGCCTTGATGTACTCCTTTCCCAATTCGGAACCAGTCTGTTGTTCCATGTCCAGTTCAAACTGTTCCTTCTTCATTTACATACAGATTTCTCAGAAGACAGGTAAAGTGGTCTGGTATTCCCATCTCTTGAAGAATTTTCCAGCTTTTTGTGATCCACCCAGTCAAAGGCTTTGGCACAGTCAATAAAGCAGAAGTAGATGTTTTTCTGGAACTCTCTTGCTTTTTTACGATCCAACAAATGTTGGCAATTTGATCTCTGGTTCCTCTGCCTTTTCTAAATCCAGCTTGAACCTCTGGAAGTTCATGGTACACATACTGTCAAAGCCTGACTTGGAGAATTTTGAATATTACTTTGCTAGCATGTGAGATGAATGTAATACGTGGTAGTTTAAACATTCTTTGGCATTGCCTTTCTTTGGGATTAGAATGAAAACTGACCTTTTCCAGTCCTGTGGCCGCTGCTGAGTTTTCCAAATTTATTGGCATATTGAGAGCAGCACTTTCACAGCATCATCTTTTAGAGCTGAAATAACTCAGCTGGAATTCCATCACCTCCACTAGCTTTGTTTGTAGCGATGCTACCTAAGGCCCACTTGACTTCGCATTCTAGGATGTCTGCCTCTAGGTAAGTGATCACACCATCGTGGTTATTTGGGTCATGATCTTTTTTGTGTAGTTCTTCTGTGTGTTCTTGCCACCTCTTAATATCTTCTGCTTCTGTTAGGTCCATACCATTTCTGTCCACATGCATCAGAATTTCACATAGAAACATAACCATTCTAAGCCTGAAAATAAAAGTCCACCCCCTTTGAACAGGTACCTTTCAATTTCCATTCTAGCTCTTTGGTATTTGGTGCACCAACTGACTTAAATTTGTTAAATGCAATGCAAAATGTGCTCTGTTTCAAAAATTATACTCTACTATTTAAGAAAGAATTGTATAAAATCGCATTTGCCCAATCCATGGGGAAACAGAGTGTCATCAAGGGTAAATTCTGTTTTGTGTATCTTGGCCCCTATTCTTTATTTTGATAGTTATGGACGTTGACATTCAAATGCCAATATAAAAATAGCATGAGTATTAGTTTGTTCTTTTTTAAAATTAATTTTTATTGGAGTACAGTTGGTTTACAATGTTGTATTAGTTTCTACAGTACTACAAAATGAACCAACCATGCAGTTCTATGAGATTGGTTCTGATTTTGATTTAATTTCCTAATTTCCACATTAGAAAAGATAAAGAGGCTTCCAAGTTGGTAAATGGCTGCATTGGGTTTTGACCCCGGGTAATGGTGTCTCCACAGCTCATGGTCTTACTAATCCACCTTAGTGGCACCCTTCATTAATCAAATGGGATTTTGAAAATGAAAGTTGTAGTAATAGCTTACTTTATCCTGGAAGTGTAAGTTATAGGGAGAAATAAACATATCTTATATATAAGAAATTTGGATTTAGTGTATATATACCTATATGTGAATATATATATATATATATATATATATATATATATATATATATATATATATAAGAAATACCTATGTTAATGGAGTTCCTTTATAAACTTTGATTACTTCTTGCTCAAGTATCAGTGAGCATTTTGACCCACCATGTCTTTTGTGGCTTAAGTTACCTTTCTCTCCTCCACTGACTGATAATCTTTTTCAGTTTTTTCCACAATTTTTGTGCTGTGTCATCTACTTTGGTAATTTTTTTCTTAATCATCAGCAGAAAAAAGTATATTTTGTTCATGTACTAGAGAAAATTGAATTCTTTAAATAGTATTTCTTTATTAGTTGATTTTGTTTTCAAAATCAACTTAATAATGGATCATGTATAGCACACCATCCAGTCTGGAATTAGGGTTAGGATTAGAGTTAGTTGATTAGTTGGTTTCCCTGCTGTATTGGATAAGGAACGTAGCCTGTGTTGTAATTATCTGTCTTATCTGAGTACTCAAGAGCCTCTTGATGAAAGTGAAACAAGAGAGTGAAAAAGTTCGCTTAAAGCTCAACATTCAGAAAACTAAGATCATGGCATCTGGTCCCATCACTTCATGCTAAATAGATGGGGAAACAGTGAAAACAGTGGCTGACTTTATTTTTGGGGGCCCCAAAATCACTGCAGATGGTGATTGCAGTCATGAAATTAAAAGAGGCTTACTTCTTGGAAGAAAAGTTATGACCAACTTAGACAGCATATTAAAAAGCAGAGACATTACTTTGCCAACAAAGGTCCGTTTAGTCAGGGCTATGGTTTTTCCAGTAGTCATGTATGGATGTGAGAGTTGGACTATAAAGAAAGCTGAGCACAGAAGAATTGATGCTTTTGAACTGTGGTATTGGAGAAGACTCTTGAGAGTCCCTTGAACTGCAAGGCGATCCAACCAGTCCATCCTAAAGGAGATCAGTCCTAGGTGTTCATTGGTGGGACTGAGGTTGAAGCTGAAACTCCAATATTTTGGCCACCTGATGCGAAGAGCTGACTCATTTGAAAAGACCCTGATGTTGGAAAAGATTGAAGTCAGGAAGAGAAGGGTATGACAGAGGATGAGATGGTTAGATGACATCACTGACTCAGTGGACACGAGTTTGGGTAAATCTGGGAGTTGATGATGGACAGGAAGGCCTGGTGTCCTGCAGTTCATGGGGTCACAAAGAGTCTGACACGACTGAGTGACTGAACTGAACTGAACTGAACCTGAGTACTCCAGGCTATACTTTTCTATGTTGATATTAGATATTTGTTTATTTATTGCCAATGACTATAGAAGATACTTTAAACATTTTTTAAAAAGATACATTTTTAATTTGTAGTCAGCCAAAAATGGACTTTCCCATGAGTTAGCACCATGACACCACCAATGCAATAGATTTAATATTGCTATGTTTTATATATGGTAGTTTGTATAGCAGTCTCAATCTCCCAATTTATCCCTCCCCACTTTCACCCCTGGTAACCATAAGATCAATAATATGGTGTACTAGCTGAGGTCCTATATGATCTATACTCTAGCTAACTTTTTAGTATTGTTCCCTATTATTCTCTCTCTCTCTCTCTGCTCATTGCTTCCTTTCTATTTCTTAGTTACTTTCAGCCTTCGGACCTTTGCATTTCTTAAACTAGCTTTCTCCCAAGACATCCACATAATTAATATTTTAACTTCCTTAAAGTCTCTGCTCAGGTTTTATCTCCTTAATGTATCTCCTTAATTTTATCTCTGACCATCCCATTGAATTATGTAAAGTGAGCCTGACAGTTCTCATCTCCTGCAAATTGACTTGTTTCTAATATAGCATTTATTACCTTCTTTCTAAGGTATTATGTAACATTTTTCATTGCATTTATTGAATACTCTTTTATACCTCCATCCCAACTCTCCCTCTCTTCCTCTAGGTCTCTCACCTACAAAAATATAAACTCCATAAGGGCAAGGATTTTTATTTCTTTTGTTTTTTGATGTACCTCAAGTACCTAGAACTGGCTTGTGATAGATATGATATCCGTATAAGTTGAAGGAATGAATGTTTAACACAGTGAAAAATTGAGTGGGTTCTGCTTTCCTCTCTGTTGGTCTAATTCTCACCTATTACAGGTAGATTTCCACATGTGACAGAGCGACAGGTGGGATATGGTCATAAGGAGATCCATCTTTACATCTTATCACCTTAATGAAATCCAGAGGAAAGAGATGTACAATAGATAGGTTGATAGATGATAGATACAGAAATGAATTGTGAGAATTGTGATTGGAAAGTTTGGCTAGTGTCTTTAAACCCATTTCAGACATAATATGAGAAAAAGGATCTTTCTCCAAAATCAGAAACAGGAGGATATTTGGCTAGGGTGGGGTCAAGTCATTGATCCAGAAAAAATAACATGTTTTACTAGGAGAAAGGTGAAGATGTTGGGCAAACAAAATCAACAGATATTCACTACAGTCATGATTTAAATGTGGACACCTTGACAACACATTTTAACTGACTAAAGGCCAAAATTATCAGCTATGTCAGTTCATCTTAAATCATCTCCAAAGAGTTACTCAAAGGTTTGCAAAAGCTAACTCTGCCAAGTTACTTTGTTAACCTTTTAAAATTCAGAAAATTTTGTTTACATTGCTCTCTGCTGCCAAACATTTCCAACTAACCACATTGTTAGTTCTTTCTAAATACACATAAAGAGGGTTCTTGGGTAGCCACAATGTTTATGTTTATTTCAGAGAAAATTGCTTTAGTCAACAAAGATAACTTCTCTGTATTGGCAAAGCTCTCCACAACTTATCACAATTACAGGAAGATACAGAGTTGAGGAAGGATACCACAAATAAAAACAAACTTGAGACTTCATAATGGATGGAAAAAGTAATACCAAGAAAGCACTGTAAAAAGTAAAGTTCTTCAAAATATTGTTTCCTGTAGCATTCTAACCTCAGTCTGAGAAGTTAAAATCTGTAGCATGAAACAAAATGTCAATTACATAATGTTTTTATTAATATTATATAACATTTAACATATTATTTAATTCTCATTGCAACATCAAGAGATGAGTTTTGTTATCACATTTTACAGATGAAGAACCAAATTCTCGATAGTTTAATTTATTTAATCATGGCAAAGTGGAGAATCAGACTAACCTAGGAATCAGTTCAGTTCAGTTCAGTCGCTCAGTTGTGTCTAACTCTTTGCAACCCCATGAACCACAGCATGCCACCACCATCACCAACTCCTGGAGTCCACCCAAACCCATGTCCATCGTGTCCGTGATGCCATCCAAACATCGCATCCTCTGTTATCCCCTTCTCCACCTGCCCTCAATCTTTCCCAGCATCAGGGTCTTTTCCAATGAGTCAGCTCTTCGCATCAGGTGGCCAAAGTATTGGAGTTTCAGCTTCAACATCAGTCCCTCCAGTGAACACCCAGGACTGATCTCCTTTAGGATGGACTGGTTGATCTCCTTGCAGTTCAAGGGACTCTCAAGAGTCTTCTCCAACACCACAGTTTGAAAGCATCAATTCTTCTGTGCTCAGCTTTCTTCACAGTCCAACTCTCACATCCACACATGACTACTGGAAAAACCATAGCTCTGACTAGACGGACCTTTGTTGGCAAAGTAATGTCTCTGTTTTTTAATATGCTATCTAGGTTGGTCATAACTTTCCTTCCAAGGAGTAAGCGTCTTTTAATTTCATGACTGCAATCACCATCTGCAGTGATTTTGGAGCCCCCAAAAATAAAGTCTGACCCTGTTTCCACTGTTTCCCCATCTATTTGCCGTGAAATAATGGGACCGGATGCCATGATCTTAGTTTTCGGAATGTTGAGCTTTAAGCCAACTTTTTCACTCTACTTTCACTTTCATCAAGAGGCTCTTTAGTTCTTCTTCACTTTCTGTCATAAGGGTGGTGTCATCTGCATATCTGAGGTTATTGATATTTCTCCTGGCGATCTTGAGTCCAGCTTGTGCTTCGTCCAGCTCAGTGTTTCTCATGATGTACTCTGCATCTAAGTTAAATAAGCAGGGTGACAATATACAGCCTTGGTGTACTCTTACCTGATGCTATGCTTTACTTTTCTACCTTAAACAACAACGATATTTTCCTAAGAGACTTAAGGCTATTTTCTTCTAAATTATAGTATTGTACAATTTATTAAGCTGTTTAAGTGAAGGTGACAGGTGCAATATTGAACCAGATTCATTAGGTTCAAAAACTCTGTGCATTATTTTTATATAATTCCAATATCTAGGTAATTGAAGGAAAGTTCATACATTGATTCTTTTGCTTATTATTAACAAAGGCTCAAAATTAATAACAAAAATCTGTGAAATGCATACATGAAAATGTATATTTAAGCCAATCTTTATCATTAAAAGGTTGATTTCTATAGCAAGAATGATTCATCACTACCCAACAAAGTATTCCAGAGGGAAATAAATGCATTTTATTGACTATACTCTAACTTGTAGTCAACCTAGTAACTTCTATTATACTGTCATTTGTAGCAAAGATTTCAAGTAATTAAAAGCTCATTTTTATAACAATATAATATTTAAGAAGAATGTTATTATTTTCTATTATTTAAACCAAAAATAATACCAGAAACCATGTGCACGCTAAGTTGCTTCATTCCCGTCAGACTCTTTGCGACCTTCTGTGGATTGTAGCCAGCCAGGCTCCTCTGTCCATGGGACTCTCCAGGCAAGAATAAGAGAGTGGGCTGCCATACCCTTCTCCAGGGGGTCTTTCCAACCCAGGGGTCGAACCTGTGCCTCCTGCAACTCCTGAGTTGCATGTGGATTCTTTACCAGTGAGCCTCGGCGGGGAACCTGAGAGCTATCATGGCACCCATAAAGTAAAGGGTTCAGTTCAGTTGCTCAGTCATGTCCGACTCATTGCGACCCCATGAATCGCAGCACGCCAGACCTCCCTGTCCATCACCAACTCCCGGAGTTCACTCTAAACTCACGTCCATCGAGTCGGTGATGCCATCCAGCCATCTCATCCTCTGTCGTCCCCTTCTCCTCCTGCCCCCAATCCCTCCCAGCATCAGTCTTTTCCAATGAGTCAACTCTTTGCATGAGGTGGCCAAAGTATTAGCATCCTCTTATTTTTGAAGAAATATCTAAATCACTAAGAAGAAATATCCCTATCACATCTGTCAATATCTATATTATGAAATATGTAAGTACTTTCACTTCCGATGGTAAACTGTACTGTAATTCCAGTCGGGCTAATTATGAGACATCTTGTTGGCTGATATTTTCTACTACCTTGTTGGGTGAACTTGGACCCAGTCGTTTAAGTCATTTAAGTTCTATGAGTAGTATCTTCATTTAAAAATGTCAGTTTTACCAATATTTTGGGGGGAATGCAGTAAGACTACACACACACATACACACAAACACACAGTAAATTGTAAAATCTTAAACATGTAAGGTATTGTTCTTAATGCATTATTAATTATTCTAAAGTTTCCTTCAGTGTTTTTGTCACTGCAGTCATTGGTCAAAAGTTCTTGTAACCAAAATGTAACCTTTCTAAACAGAAAGCCAAGGTAGAAGGCAAGGGTGAGTGGAAATGGTGCTTTTTATCTGTTTAATATCCTTTAAATGTTTCAGCTAGTTGGAAACTTGAATACATATCTTTCTAGATGTAGCAGTTAATGAGAACATTATGTATCTCTGTGTGTGTGAGTGTATGTGTGAGTGTATTTTAAGGAAAGAGTTAGTAACAGTACGAAATGTGTAGCTGTATTATTGGGACTTTTATTATAAAATTACTAAGCAGAGAATATGCAACAGTAATTTATTTTCTATGTAAAATTTGAATAGTATATTCAATGTTTGTTTAAAGAAATAGTTACCTTGGAATCTCTGCAGAAAAATGCACTAGTACCTAAAAACAAAAATAGCAATTTTAGTATTGTTCTTCAGGATTCCCCAATAGCTCAGTTGGTAAAGAATCCACCTGCAATGCAGGAGACCCAAGTTTGATTCCTGGGTTGGGAAGATCCACTGGAGAAGGGATAGGGTACCCATTCCAGTATTCTTGGGCTACCCTTGCGGCTCAGCTGGTAAAGAATTTCTCCTCCCCATGCCCTGCTGCCCTTCCCCCTACCCCACCACAATGCGGGAGACCTGGGTTCAATCCCTGGGTTAGGAAGAGCCCTTGGAGAAGGGAAAGGCTACCCACCCCAGTATTCTGGCCTGAGACTTCCATGAACCGTATAGTCCGTGGTGTCGCAGATCGCAGAGTTGGACAGGACTGAGTGACTTTCACTTTCACTTTCAGGAGGAAAAACAGCATTCGCAGCTAATATTATGAAAGCATGACTGTGTATGCCTAAGACCAGATATGCCAATTGGGAGACTCTTCAGGAGAAACAAAATGAGTTAAAGAAATTTTTAAATAAATGCTATCACTTTTATGTATATAGCTAACTCAGATCAGTTCAGTTCAGTACAGTTGCTCAGTCGTGTCTGACTCTTCACAAACCCATGGGCCACAGCATCCCAGGCCTCCCTGTCCATCACCAACTCCTGGAGGTTACCCAAACTCATCTCCATTGAGTCGGTGATGCCATCCAACCATCTCATCCTCTCTCGTCCCCTTCTCCACCTGCTTTCAATCTTTCCCAGCATCAGGGTCTTTTCAAATGAGTCAGCTCTTCACATCAGGTGGCCAAAATATTGGAGTTTCAACTTCAACATCAGTCCTTCCAATGAATATTCAGAACAGATCTCCTTTGGTATGGACTGGTTGGATCTTCTTGCAGTCCAAGGGACTCAACATTTATGTTAATTAAGATAATTTTTTTCAGAACAGATAAAACTGCAGTTCTCTGAATAAATGGCCTGCATTTATCTTTATTTCTCTGACTTCCCTATAGGCTTTGTGGCCTTTAACTTGCTACATTACTTACATTTCTCAGAATGTGTACTCCTCCCACCCCACCCCAAAGGCAAAGTTCTTTCAAAGATTTTTGTTCTATATAAAGGTTTCTTTTGGTTGTTATGCTCTTTCTATATCTTACAACACATCTTCTTGGCATGCTCTGATCCATTTTTTATGATTTAGCTGAAAAGTTTTCATATTTTGAACTTTCCTTTACTAACTGGCAAATCAGGAGCTTTTGTGTTATTATAATCACTTTCATTTACCTCTGTAATAATGTGGTATAATTCTAGATTACATATCTGACTCATCAATCTAACATGAGCTCCTTAAAAGAAAGCTTCACAAAGAAAAACATTTAGGCTTGTTCATTCGTTCATTCATTCTTCATTTTAACAAATATTTCTGAAGCTTTTGTCATGTGTCAAATAAGCAGTCATTAAGAATAATTCACATAATCCTTGTCTTCAGCAAACTTACATGGACCTATGTGCTCAGTGGGAAGGGAGACTGTCAAATAATCCTACTAGTGAGTTCATTATTACTATAATTTTAAAGTCTGTGAAGGTGAGGACACTGCTAGAATACCTGTGACAGAATAATTTGGTCTAATTCAGCAGAGCAGAAAACACATCCTTAAGGAAAGGCCTTGTGATGACTTATAGAACCAATATGGATTTCCCTAGTGGCTCAGACGGTATCTGCCTGCACTGCAGGAGACCCAGGTTCAATCCCCAGGTTGGAAAGATGATTTGGAGAAGGAAATGGCTACCCTGGAGAATCCCATGGATAGAGGAACCTGGCAGGCTACAGTCAATGTGGTGGCAATGAGTTGGACACAAATGAGTGACTGACACACACACATAGAACCAGTATAGGCCTTTTGTGGGGCTGAAACAGAGAAAGCAAAGGGGTACTGTGCAGAAGGTGAGCTAAGAGTGAGGTCAGGATCAGACTTCCCTGGAGTCCTGTCACTATCCAAAAACAAATAGCAACTTGCTAGAAGTTTTAAAGGGAGGCAGCCACGTCAGCAAATAACAAAATCATATTGTTTTCAGTTTGTGTGACACAAATGTCACATGGTGCCAAGATGACAGGTGGTGATTTTGATTAGATGGAGAGAACAAGCCAGATTTGAGCTCTATTTAGCAAATGACACTAATGAGACTTTCTGATGGATTAAGGAGTTGGGGGATTGACGGAGCTCCAGATGCTAAGGACGCTGTCCAGGACTTTGGCCCGAGTCCCTCCGGCTGACAGTCTTAGACTGAGAGCGCCTAGAGACAGAAAGTGGTTGTGATTCCGCCTTGTGGCTTTTTCATAAGCCATGCTCTTGCTTAGTGCCTGGGACATTACATTGAGTGTTTGCTTATTTTTAGTATTTAAAACAATTACTATGGCTATATACTGTATCTGCATGCACTTTTACTTCTAACTTAAAAATAAGGCAGACTTCTTCCCTTAAGATACCTATTATGGTTCTGTTAGGTACAGAATTATTATACATAGTCTCTAATTATCTCATGGTATAGTATTCTAGGGATGATCATTAAAGATGGTATATTGGGGAGCAAAAGGGCATAAAGAATTACTTCAAAAAGGCAAATGAGAGAAGAAAAATATAACAGAAGTAATGAAATGTTAAGTATCCTAAGAGATACGGCAGAAAGTGAAGAACTAAGGAGCCTCTTGATAAAAATGAAAGAGGAGAGTGAAAAAAGTTGGCTTAAAGCTCAACATTCAGAAAACTAAGATCATGGCATCTGGTCCCATCACTTCATGAGAAATAGATGAAGAAACAGTGGAAACAGTGGCTGACTTTATATTTTGGGGCTCCAAAATCACTGCGGATGGTGGCTGCAGCCACGAAATTAAAAGATGCTTACTCCTTGGAAGGAAAATTATGACCAACCTAGACAGTATATTAAAAACCAGAGACATTACTTTCTCAACAAATGTTCATCTCATCAAGGCTATGGTTTTTCCAGTAGTCATGTATGGATGTGACAGTTGGATTATAAAGAAAGCTGAGCACAGAAGAATTGATGCTTTTGAATTGCTGTGGTGTTGGAGAAGACTCTTGAGAGTCCCTTGGACTGCAAGGAGTTCCAACCAGTCCATTCTAAAGGAGATCAATCCTGGGTGTTCATTGGAAGGACTGATGTTGAAGTTGAAACTCCAATACTTTGGCCACCTGATGCGAAGAGCTGACTCATTTGTAAAGACCCTGATGCTGGGAAAGATTGAAGGCAGAAGGAGAAGGGGACAAGAGAGGATGAGATGGTTGGATGGCATCACCGACTCAATGGAGATGAGTTTGGGTAAACTCCGGGAGTTGGTGATGGACAGGGAGGCCTGGCGTGCTGTGGTCCATGGGGTTGCAAAGAGTTGTACATGACTGAGTGACTGAACTGAACTGAACTGAAGAGATAAAGCTGATTTTGAAAGGCAGCTATGAGTATTTTGCCAAAGCAAACATCTTGAAGAATGGCATGTAGGTGAGAGTACGTGTAGCCAACACTAAAGTAGTAAGTCTGACTTCGTGGGGGCACAGTGTTTGAAATGAAAAAGAGAGCATTAGAAAGATTGATTTGAATTTTGACTGATGGCATGAGGATTATTTGGTTAATTTAGTAAATGCAAAATGTTTTGAGTTAGATGCAACGATTAGTAAGAGTTGGAATAGAGGAGACAGAAGATGGTGCTGCTGCTGCTAAGTTGCTCAGTCGTGTCCAACTCTGTGCGACCCCACAGACGGCAGCCCACCGGGCTCCCCCGTCCCTGGGATTCTCCAGGCAAGAACACTGGAGTGGGTTGCCATTGCCTTCTCCACAGAAGATGCTAGAAGATACTAGAAAAAAATATTTAGTAAAAAATATTTACTTGGTAAATGGTTCAGTATAATTTATGTTTGACAAAATTTAAGGATCAGAGAAGAAGAAAGTTTGCCCATACTAGTAAAAGGGATGCTAGATTCTGTAACAAAAAACATCCACATCTCCCTGGTTTGATAAAACAGAGCTTTATTTCTCACACAACTTTCCAAAGCATATGTTCCTGGCTGATGAGTGCCTTTTCTGCATGTGGGTGACTTAGGGACCCCGGATGTGCCATTTCGTGGCTCTTCAATGAGTTAATGCCTTGGAATCCTTTCGTCCATTTGGCAGAAGGGGAAATAAAGCATTAAGATATGCTTCTTAAAGCTCTAGCCTGAAGATTATACGTATAACTTCCACCTTATCTGCTAGTCTCATAGCCACATCTGAATACACAAAGATGGAGAGATAAACTGAGTCATGTATTTAGGCAAAGAAGAAGGAAACAGGTTCTAAGAGACAGGTAGCTCTCTCTCCCAAAGATAATATCAGAAATTCTAGTATGTGACTGTGCAGTTGTGTTGGTGTGCCTCATTAATGTAAACAATACACAGCAAGAAGAGTGGTGCTAGGATGCTGACTATGTTTGATATGAAGTTTTAGGACATTTTTATTGAAGATGTCCTGCAGAAATTTGATTTATAAGCCTGAAACTTGAGGAACACATTTGGGTGGCTTTTAAAATGTGGCGGAGGATTTATAGGCTTAGCTGACTTTTACAGAATTTATTCAATAACAATATGTTGATGCTAGAAATAAAGTGACACATGAAATAGATGTAATCCCTTCTCTTTAGTGAAAAAGGGAACTTAGGAAATTGATGAGAGAGCAGTTTAAATCAACACTGTCCATAGAAGTTTCCGTGATGATGAGTGTATTCTATTTCTGTTCTGTTCAATATGGTAACCACTAGCCACTTTTAGCTAGTAAACACTTGAAACGTGACCAATGTGACTAAGGATACCAATGTTAACTTTTATTTAATTTTTATTAATAACATTTAAAATCTAAGTAGTTTGAAATCCCTAATGGACAGAGACTGTTTTAACAATGAACAGTGTCAAAGTCACGTGAACAATAACTATCGAAAGTAATGATCACAAATACCTCCAGAGTGCTTATTGTATGCCAAGCATGTTTCAAAATGCTTTGTATGAATTAGCACACCACCCTGTGAGGTTAGTAATGTTATTATGATTATTATTATTTTTTTTTATTGGCAAGGAAACTAAGACATCTATTTCCTGCTCTTTGAAACTACACAGTCCAATGCACAAACTAAAAATTCTTTTGCAGTGTTTCTAAGAACAGTGAAAGAAACTAGCAAACACGTATAATAGACTGGGAAGCAAAATTCACCCAATGAAGGAGTTGTAGAGGCTAGGGTGAAACATGGAATATGTTAACGATGAACTAAGGCAGAATGGCAAGCCTGGCTGCACAAAATCTCTTTTATAAACATACAGTCAGTATTTGTCTTTCTTTTCTCTGTCCTAGAATTACAGAATATTCAGAATACTACTTAACCCAACTGGCAAATACCCAGATGTTTTGTTTACTTTAATCCTATATTGGATTACAGTATAAGGAGTCCTTGATAATCAGGAAATGTTGAAACATCAAAACTGAAAGTTCTTTTCCCTCCCCTGCCCTCTCTCTGCCTTCAGTTGATCTGACTCTCAGTCTGCTTAAAGCAGGAAGTAGCTACAGTGGCCTGGGTGCCCTTTCCTCAGATAAGGTCATCCTGCCTGGAGCTGAGCTCAGCCCATTTCCATGCATCATTAAGGCTGGATAATGATTAGCTAAATTATTCCTTCTCTAAGCTTAATGAGCTGCTAGGTGATACATTTGTAGTTCATTCTAAAATATACAAAGGTAGATGAAGTTTTTGTTTAGAAAGTCTTCCTCTAGAAGCCATTAATTTGGCTCCTTCTTTGTCATCCTTGAGAAATATGGCCTGTATGGTAACACAAATCACTTATGAACCACTGTCAACTCATCACCTTTGAGACAACAGAGATTTTCTTAGGTACTCTATATTTGTGTGTGTGTATATGTGTACATTCATTTTATGAAAATGTAGGCTCCTGGAGATCTCTCGGTTGGAGTGATAATAAACACCTTTCTTTTTTTGTCTTTTCACCTTCCTTTGAATTATTCTTTTGTTTATGTCTTGTTGATAAGTTTAATATAGTTTTTTCTCTCAGGTTATGCAACATAATATGTTTCTAAAGAGTTACATCTCCATCTTGTCTTTGCAAATGAATGAAGAAGCTTAGTGTTGAAAGGAGTCGGATGTCCATGATCCTGGGTGAGACTATTTAAATCTGTATAGATAGAGTTTGACATTATTTAAAGAAAGTCACAACTGGATTTACCAATGTCACATTTTGTGCCAGAAATTCTACTTTATGTGCTTTATGTGTTTGTCAAGGCAGGGTCAGCTATAGGAAACAAAAATATCAGTGACTTGAGAAAATAGAAGTTTACTTCTTTCTCATGTAAGCGTTCTGGGAGGTTGTTTAAATAGAGCAGTTCTCCTCCCCTCAGTCATATTGGTAGCCTGTTCCCCTCTAGCTTGGGGCTCTGTACTCCCTCAGGGAGAAAGAGGAAAGGCAGTGTGAAACTGGAACACCAGCTCTTAAGAATTCTGGCCAAGAATTTTCCCACATCATTTCTGGTCACATTCCAATGGAGAGAGTCCAGTTTCATGATCTAACTGCCAGGGAGATTGGGAAATTAGTCTAGATTTGTATCTAGCTATGATCCCCATTTTGATAGAAGGAGAAATTTAATTTTGGTGAGCAGTTGAGTTTCTGCCACAATCTGCATATATAAAATACTGTACAGATTCAATGAATATATCTTCTACTTTTTAAAAATAAAAATATAACTTTACTATTTCAGATGTTCCAAACTGACACTTTTTCATTGTCTTCCCTATTCCCCTGGTTTCTTTTGTCTTCTTTAATAATATATATATTTCATTTATCTGCCTTTGAAATGCTATGACTCCTCCATTTTACCCCGGGCTCTAAACCCCACATGCAGAAATAGATCTATCTTCTCACCATGGGACTAGTCTGTGTTCCATGTACTGCCTTAAATTCTACAGAACACACAGTGATTCAATCATTTCCCATGATCCATGTTTATTGCTTCCTATCACTGCTCTAGCAAATTATCCTAACTTTGGTAGTTTAAGACTAGACAAATTTATTGTCTTATGGTTCTGGATGTCAAACTTCAAATGAATGCCACTGGGCTAAAATCTAGGTGTCATCATGTCTCTGTTTCTTTCTGGTGGCTAGAGAAAAGAAGCTATTTTTCTGCCTTTTTAGCTTTTAGAAGCTTCTCCTTTTCCTTACCTTGTGGGTCTCTTTCCTCCATATTAAAAAATTGCAACTTCATCACTCTAACCTTGCTTATTTTGTAATCTGTTTGTCTCTTTCTCATTCTTAAAGAAGCTTTAAGAATGCATCTTATGTGGCTTTTGCAAGAGATGTCTAGTTAAATTTTTCTCCTCATATTGATTGAGACCACCCAGGTAATCTAGGAGAACCTTTCTATCTTAAAAGACAGGTGATCAGTAATATTAATCCCATGTACAACCTTAATTCCCTTTTGTCACATAACCTGGCATATCCACATATTCTGGGAGTTAGGACATAAACATATTTTGGAAAGGGCAGTATTCTGCCCACCATAGCATGTGTTCCCTCTCTCAACTCCTGTCATTCTTCCCCAGACTTTTGTCCCTTCCCCACTGCAGGGTTTTCTCTCTATGATTCTTTACATTTTGAAAGCTTATCTACACATTCTCAAATTTCATCTCATATTCCGCTTCCTATCCAGATTCTACTCACTGGGATAAAATGCATCCTTTCCTTTTATTACTTTTTGAAAACATCATCTGCAACATTTAGAATTTTAACTTTTAGAAATTTGAGTACATTTGAGTTATTTGAGTTATTTTGAGTACATGTGGGTTGATTGCAGTCTTCTCAGAGGAAAGGCATTATGCTTTGTTCACTTTTTTATAACCTTTGTAGACTTAAATTTTTTTTTTCCTTACACACAGTAACCACACAGGTAATTTTTGTCTCATTGGATAGAATTTATTCATTTACCTCCAGCAACAAAGCGGTACAGTGGCATAAGTAATTCTTTAAGAGCAAGCAACCCATAACTGACTTACATGTGCATTAAGAATGCTTCTTATGTGGCTTTTGCAAGACATGTCTAATTAAAGTTTTCTCCTCGTACTGATTTTATTTCATATAGCTTCTCTCCTGTATGGATTCATGACTAAACATGAAGATATCATCTTTGACAGCATGCTAACCCACACTGATCATATTTATTGGCCTTCCCTTTAAAATGGATTCTCTGGAGAAATAGGATTTAGACTTTTGTCTGAAGATTGCCTCACAACAGAAATGCTTATAGAGTTCCCCCGTGTGAGTTCCCTGATGAATGACAAAGTTGATTTCCAAACTCATTTTTTAAAATAAGCATCCAAAGTATAGATTTCTTCCCATGGGGACCCCTTGGTTGGCCTTTTGGCAAACTAGGTTCTCAGTCTTTCACCCTATGTGGATTTCATTTTATACTTTGATCAAATGTTGACCTAGCTTACCTAAATCCTATTTTCAAACATACTTTTTCTTTACTTTAGGGATTTCCTATAAATATTTGGTTATCTATGGCTCTCAGATTTTGATGTTCTATATTATTAACGTCTTCAACTGAAGTTTTTACTGAAACTCTTCTCAAGCTCTACTTCAATCTTTAGGACTAAATTTGACATTTATATACGTTATCTTCAAAGCCTGTGTTTTGTGAACTCAGTTGCTTCCTCTTGTTTTGTTGGAATGCAGGGCTACTGAACCCACGGCCTAAGCATTGTGTGTTGGGTTAGATAATTAGTTCTCCAACTGAGCTTGCGTCACTTGCATCACTATCACCAGGACAACTTGTCAAATCATAGAAGTCAGGGGCCTGTCTCCCAGAGCTTCTGGGATCAGCTGAGAGTGGGCATTTGTATCAAGTTCGCAGGTAATATTGATGCTGCTGGTTGGGGACCACTTTGAGAAACACTGATATAAGGAGTATGCACAGGAAGAGCAATGTAAAGAAAAGTAAGAAAATGTATTTATTTATGTATTAACTTATTCATTCATTCAAGAAATATTTATTATGTACCTACAATATCTAATTACAAAGTTTATATTTTTTTCTTTATAGTCATTTCATCTACTCCAAAGGCAATATGGAAGTTTCCTTATTTACATAAATTAATATAAGATAATTTATGTGAAGAAACCCATATATTGACATCTAATTCATCATATGCTTTTTACAAAATGTAACTCAATTCAATGATTATTTGCTGAGTGCCTACGTTGTATAGGGCTTCCCTTATGACTCAGCTGGTAAAGAATCTGCCTGCAACAAGGGAGACCTGGGTTCAATCCCTGGGTTGAGAAGATCCCCTAGAGAAGGGAAAGACCACCCACTTCATTATTCAGGCCTGGATAATTCCATGGACTGTCTATGGGGTCTCAAAGAGTTGGACAGGACAGAGTGGCTTTCACTGCATTGTACAGGCCTTGTGTTAGCAACTGAGAACAAAATAAGAAATTAAAAATATTAGATATATTAAAATGCTTCTCTACTTCTCTGCATTCTCCCATGTAGCATGTATGGATTTATAAATTTGGCTATTGACCTTATTATAATACAATCTAAGTAAAACTATTACAATCTATTTAAACTTGTCATACTATGTCCTGCATTGTGGTAGTCGAGTTTTATTTACCTTTCCTTTTCATTTTGGCTTTTGCTGCTAGAGCTAAATAGAGGAAAAAACACTGCTGAGTGTAGAAATATGAGGTGTATGAAAATGCTGTGTTGACTATACATTCATTTTAGTTTATTTTGTCATATATATATTCATAGACTACTTGTCATTTAAACATTATAGTAAAATTTAAAAAAAAATTGAAAATAGATGACCCCAAACCCCAAATTCAAGTTTTTATTAGCTGTGTGTGTGTATATATGTGCACTTGAATGTTGCCTGCTGACTCCTGTCTGTATGCATACTTTTTTCTTATAAACTTGAGGTATTCATAATTTTTGTTTTGCTTGTTTCACTTATTATATTATAAACTATTTCCCATTTTCTATAATCTTCATAATTGTTTAAATGGCTCCATAAATTTTCATTTAGATAAAATTGCACAGCATTTCTCTTCATTTTAAACATATAAATTCTTCTATTTCTCTAATTTAGAAAAATGTTTGAATAATATTCTCATGAAATATTCCTAGTAGAAAGATTCTATGGTCAAAGCTGTGAATATTTTTATGGCTTTTTAAATGAGAATCTTATTACATAATTTAAACAGTACTGTATGAAGATACTTTTTAAAGGTTTATCATCATTGGAAATTTATGATTTTCAGTCATTTGTTAGACATTAAATGTGCTCTTTATTTTTAACTCACGTATATTTTATTACCAATGAATTTAATTATTGTGCTATGTTGATTTATAAGTTTTCATTCTATTCATTGATAAATAGGTCATTTGAATCATTGAATGTGCTTTATTTATATATCTATTTATTTTCAGTTGATCAGGCAGCTATTTTTGTTTGTAATTATTGATCCTCATCATAAGCCATAATTTCAAGTTTTTTCTAAGCCCTAAATGGAAAGTGCACATTCAAGTATAAATTGAGGCTACATTTTCAAATGAAAATAAATATTTTTATCATCAAGCATTTAGATTTCAAAAAGTACAAATATACATAATGCACCACTCCAAACATTTTACTTAGTATACTGAGTAAGCATTAATATCAGATATTAATAAAAGGCTTTTATAAGGTAAAATGCATAGAAAACATCACGGCCATGAAGTACTTACTGTCTGTTAGAAGACTGTACAAAGCTACAGTGGGAATGTTTAAAAAAGAAACATTTATCATTGTCAATGCAATGGACTGAACTGTGTTCCCTAAAACTCATATGTTGAAGCCCGAATCCTAAATATGGCTATATTGGAGACAGGATTTTTAGAGACAAAATAAGTTTAAATGAGATCAAAGGGCAGGGATCTTAATCCAGTAGGACTGGTGTCCTTATAGGAAAAGGACGAGTGGGATCTCTCTCTCTCCTCACATGGGAGCATTGAGGAAAGGTTACATGAGGACATATGAAGGTGTCCTTCCAAGTGGGAGGTGGCTGCCTGCAAGTTAGGAAAAGAGCACGAACCAGACTGTGCTGACACACTGATCTAGAACTTCCGACCTCCATAACTGTGAGAAACTATTTCTGTTATTAAAACCATCCAGTTTACGGTTCTTGTTACGGCAACCTACTCAGACTAAGATAAGCAACTAACAATAATTGTAATCATGTAATTAAAATATGTATTACATTTACATACAAGAATATACTTTTTCCTACTGCTCAGTTGGAGTCTAATGGAGAATTTTGTTTTGGAACAGCTCAGAAACTGTGATTTCAAGTTCTACCAGATTCCAATTATATAACAGAATCCTATTTTTTTTTCTTACAGAAGTTCATTATGCTATGGTATATGAAAGTGGTTTGCAAGCAGAAAACAATGAGATAAAAACAGATTATTGAATGCTAAAATCCATAGGTATCTAATAAGCAACCACTATATTCTCTGGGACATAATTTTTTGGTCATAATCTACACCACCAGAATCATCTGCTCTAATGCAAGTTACACTTCAGTAGAGGAAAAAATAAATTGAATGGATATTGAATACATCCACAAACACGTACTTTATGGTCAGAAGTGTCTAAAGTCCTAATCTGGTTCTTAAATTGAGATATCTGGCATTTTTACAAGATGGCTTCTGAATATACTTACAGACACTTCATCAACCTTATACCCCAGTTTGGGGTAATATTTTCAAAGGACATCATTTGGAAAATAATGACTTCTTTATAATTTGCTCTATTTAGGGGAAGAAGAGGGATTGGTAGATCTGAATCATCACTTTGCTCTATGCCTAACCTAGAACTTTGCAATGCATATGAGTTCTTCACCTTCCCCTCCCCTCATAGCCACTTGGCAATGCTGTCGATTTTGCTACATAAATAAACTTAGGAAAGTATGTAACTGTTGGGGAAGATTATTATCTGATATGGAGGGAAAAAAATGTCAGCTAAACTAGGAGCAACAGTCTTAAAGCTTCTGGTCTCAGATTTTTTGTCCAGAATCACTACCCCAAACTCTTTAATCTGCATTGCTGCTAAGTGCTGCTAAGTCACTTCAGTTGTGTCCGACTCTGTGTGACCCCATAGATGGCAGCCCACCAGTCTCCCCCATCCCTGGGATTCTCCAGGCAAGAACACTGGAGTGTGTTGCCATTTCCTTCTCCAATGCATGAAAGTGAAAAGTGAAAGGGAAGTCGCTCAGTTGTGTCCGACTCTTAGCGACACCATGGACTGCAGCCTACCAGGCTTCTCTGTCCATGAGATTTTCTAGGCAAGAGTACTGGAGTGGGGTGCCATCGCCTTCTCCTTAATCTGCATTAGCGAAACTCATATCCCTGGAGGTAAAAGGGTGCAGTGAATATTGATTATGGCCTAGGGTGCTGGTCTCACTTTTTTATGCCTGCTTGGTTTTGTTCCTATTATGGAACTGGGAAGTTTGCTGGGACGAACAGCCAGGCCAGGACACCTTGCATATAATGGGACTCTAAAGACCTATTTGTTGAACTGAATGCATTTTCTTATCAAAACTTCAGATAAAATCCTGGATTTACTTGTTTACTAACCTTGCTGCCTTTAGTTACTTTTATTCTCTGAATCTCATTTGACAGAGGGGCATAATAATAGGTTCCCAGGTTTGATGTAACGATTAAGCAATCAGGTAAGTATAAAGTAATACTTAAAAAGTGGGTGACCTGGGCCTGGAACATATTAGTTACTCCCTTCATGTTAGTTTTTCTATCATATCCTCTCCTTTATTAAAAAGAGAAAATCTTCTCTTTAAAAATCTTCTATTGCCATTTATGTTAAATCATCTCATTTAAGAAACTCTTAAGGGTCAATGGTAGATTCCACAAAATTAGAAGATGGGAACAATTATTGATCTCAGATCTATAGATAATTCAGAAGAGGAATGAATTACTTTTTCTATTACCTGGATAATTGCCTCAGTTACGAGTTGGTATTTTCAGAAGACTTGCCACTTTCAAAGGCACTTTTCTATAGAATATTTTATTTGTTCATCATGATAAGACTTGAAGGATCGAGAAAATATTAGTTCAGTTTTAAAAATTTGAAGATAATAAATACAAGTAAATATTCCCCTGAATTTAAACAGGCTCTGTCTTATTCCCTCAAACCTGTTACTTCTCAGCATTTACTATTTTGATTTATCATAATTATGTAATTAATCAAGACTACAACCCAGGAAGTAGCTTTCCGTACTTTCTTCATCTCTCTTAAACATCCAGTTGCCAGTTCTATTGCCCCCGCTTCTAAGAGATATTCTGAATTCATCAATTTTTCACCATTACACTTTCATTCCTTTAGTCATTGTTATCATTATATGTTATCTTGCACTATTGTGATAAGATGAATATAGAAAAAATTAACTGAAAATTTAAAAATAAATGTGTTATCTTTATTATTGAGGTTTTAAATAATACACCTTTTCTCCACCTAAATTATTTTTTTTAATATTTTTGAAGTATAGTGGATTTACAGTGTTGTCTTTAATTTCTGCTGTACAACAAAGTGACTCAGTTATACATATATATTGTATATATATGTATATATTCTCTTTCATACTCTTTTCCATTATAGTTTATTATAAGACGTTGACTATAGTTCCCTGTGCTGTATGATAGGACCTTGTTTCTAAATTCTTAAAGAGTAGGAAGAGAGAAATAAGAATTTGACAGACAAAGATAAAAGTATCACCTTTATTACTTCCCTGAAAGCAGTCCAACACTTTCATTTGTACATTAATGAAATGTATGACCCTTCTCTGGGTGAATTTGTGGTCTGAGCTTGTGAAATCTCTCTTATTCTATCCATAAGCCTGGCTATTGTGAGTTGGCCTCACTGTTTGATTTTCCCTTAAGCCGTGTATAACTAGGTTAGAGCTAGTCTACTTTATATCAATTGGAGAGCTGAGAGCCAATTTAACTGCCAAACCAAGATGACACCCACCAGGCTTCTTTTGTGTCTTTTTGCCTTCCCTCAGACAGGATCTCGTGGCATAACATGCCCCATCCAAAAAGCTGCTTTTCTTTCCTGTCTACTGTGTGGATGACAAAGTCAGACTTGCCAGAGACCTTTTCAGTTTTATACATTTTCACCTTAGCATCATCTTACATATCATGTCTAAATCTATGCCTCACTGGTTTCTGCAGAGGTCAAGTCATGCTTTTGGAGTTCAAGATCAAGCTGTATCTTTATAAAGTCAAGGCCAACATGGACTGCTCAATAAAGTGGAGCTGTCCCAGTTTGCTAAGGTCCTTGCAAGCCTTGTTTGCTAAAGATCTATATTTTCTATGAGCTATGCCTGCTAAAAATAGTCCTACCTCTATCAGTGAAACCACTTGACTGTGAACAAAGCTGTCATAAACCATAATGATCCACCAAGGACAAAATTCTACTTAGGCCACACTTACTAAAGCCTTAAGGATAAAGCTCTTGGCCAATCTCTTTCTCTCTGTGTGTGATATTTTGTTCTGCAAAGCTACTTCTTGACTTTGCTCAGGTTTCTAACTGGTACATGCATATATTGGACTTTAGGAAAACTTAAATTTTTCCCTACCCTTAGTTCAGAACAAAATGATATCCAGGAGACAGAGAGAGAGTAACCACAGTATCTCCTTCACTGACAGGGTAAATGGCTATATACCTCAAGTGAGATTGCTAACACTTTGCTCTTAAGTTGAGCAGACAAATCCACTCAACCACAGGCAGTACTACATGACTGAAGACTTTGCCCTACATGGTAGAGTCCACCCACTAAATTATTTGCTCCGCGGAAAAGCAGGACAGAGTTCTATGTAATCAGGAAGACCCCAAAGGGAACAGAGGAGGCAGCTGAGAAAACAGTGCTCACCTGTTTCTAACCACACCAATCAGCTGGCTGACTTCTCCCAGCTCTGGGGGCGGGGGGTGGGGGGGGAAGCAGAGTGAGGAGAGAGGCAAGGGACTTTATTTAGCTGAAGTTTCTCTACCTGGAAACATGAGAAGTGGAGAATTACTGTTGTGCTACCAAAAAATATCATCACAATCATAACTTCATTTCTTAAGTGAAGAAATAAGCACTGAGTTCTTAAATGACCTGAGAAACTAATGTTCATTAATTGCATGCTAATATCAATAAGAAAAAGAGATGCTCTTATAAATATGCACCTGGTATAATTTTTTCTCATTCCACTTATTTTTATGACAATAATGATGATTAGAATATGTTGATTGCTTAGGAAAATAAACAGAACTTTCCTATAAAGCATCATTTAAAAAAATTCTTGTGCTTTTTTTTGGACAGATGCTTTTAAGTGTGTAGTAGGAGAAGGCAATGGCACCCCCACTCCAGTACTCTTGCCTGGAAAATCCCATGGACGGAGGAGCCTGGTAGGCTGCAGTCCATGGGGTCGAGAAGAGTTGGACATGACTGAAGTGACTTAGCAGCAGCAGCAGGAAGCAATATGGTCATATATCAGAATGAGGGGAAGGGGACTAAATTACTCAGAGATTCTCATACTCAGCTCTACCACTTCCAGTTGAAAATCTCCTCTCACGTGAGTTGTAGAGCCGCAGTTTTGGAGAGCAGCATGTTTTATTCTTTAGGCTATTGGGTCTGAAGAGATTTAAAGACAGCGGCTCCAGAGTCCTGTTAATTTCCCATCACTATGCACGTTTGTAATTCCTGAGGCCCTCCATTAGCCTGACACTGGACCCTTAGCTCTGTATCTTATCATTACCCTCCAAGCACCTAAGGTTTGCTACCTCTTATGAATTGTTCCTCCCATAATTCTTATTCCCTCACCCTATATGAGGATCCTTTTCTCAACCTATTGAGAAAGGTACCTGGCTTGTGAACCTTATCATAGAGCAAGGCTTTAAGTGATCCATTCTTTTATACACACATGTAATCCTGAAATAGTTATGGAGATCTCCGTATGCCAGACCCTGTACAAGAGCTCAGGTCACTAAAGTGAAAATGAAAGTTGCTCAGTCGTGTCTACTGGAGTGGGTAGCCTTTCCTTTCTGCAGGGGGTCTTCCCAACCCAGGGATCGAACCCAGGTCTCCCTTATTGCAGGCAGATTCTTTACCAGTTGAGCTATCAGGGAAGCACTAAAGTGAGGAAGACACAAAAGTGGACTATGAAGGACCTGAGGTTGTAGCCAGAACTGTATTTCCTAAAGTATTTTTCTTAAAATTTTGCTACTCAAAGTGTGGTCCCCATGACAGTGTGTTAGAGATGTTGAAGTTTAGACCCCACTCCTGATCTATTGAACCAAAATCTTTAAAAAGAGTCATAGTTTATGGGTATATGCACAAACTTTTAAGAAGTGTTGCCTTGACACACACTTTGTGATATGCTTGGCTACTATAACAAAATAGTCCACTTAGCTACTATGACAAGTCTGCTTGGCTACTATAACAAAATATCATAGACTGGATGGTTTACCATTCTGGAGGTTGGGACGCATGGTTGGATTCTGGTGAGAACCCTCTTCCTTTTTTGCAGATGACTGCCTTCTTGCTGTATCCTCACATGAGGGGAGAAAGAAAGCATGCTTTCTGGTCTGTGCTTATAAGGGCACTAATGCCATCATGAGGACTCTACCCTCATGACTTCAGTTGCTGCCCAAAGGCTTCACCTTTTAATACTCTCACATCAGGAGTTAGAAATTCAACATTCAGATTTTAGAGGGCAACAAAGATTCCATCCATAACACTCTACTATTAAAAATACTTCATATTCTATTCAAATTCAAAAATTCTTGGTAAAATGAAGTTAAACCAATTTTTGGTATTGAATAGCTTTTCAGAGGCGTTCTATGGTAGTTTACCATTTTAATCTCCAAGAAACATATATAGCACATTGTGTTTCCAAAACTTTTGATCAGGGAAACTTATTTAATCCAAAATATTTAATGGAACTAGGGTTTTAGAGAATACCTTAAAAAAAATGATTTCCTGCTTTTCTCTTTTAACTTTCATATTTTCCATGTCAATGTCTTGTGTCAAAATATATTATGTGCATTATCTCACTCAGTCTTCCTATAGACTTCCTCAATAAAATATATAATATTCAGTTAAATTTGAATTTCAGACAAATAATGAATGTGTTGTTAGTATGAATATGTCCCAAATATTGCACAGGACATATACTAAAATATATATTTGTTTTTATCTGAAGTCCAAATTTACCTGGGCTTCCTGCATTTTTATTTATTTTTAATCTGATAAGCCTACAACCTCATAACAATCTGTGAGAGAGGCAGAACAAGTATTTTTCTTATTTGATTTTATAGATGAGAAAACTGATATTCTGCAATATCAGAAATTGGTCCTCTTCAAGCCTGTGGCTTTCTTCTTATGCAATTAGTGATCTACACGGCAGAACCAACCTTTAGGTCTTCTCATTGCTGGTCCAGAGCCCTAGCTTTCACTGTTTTAGCTTGAGAGGTGATTCAAGAATGATAATTCTGTGATCTTAACTACAGTAGTTCATTTCAGCATACATTATTTTAGCATTATTGGGGGCAGAGAGGTTACCTGCCTTTAAATTGATATTCAAATAATTGTTAATGTTTTGGGAGAGAAAACTATGTATCTCTGTAAACTACTGGAGTCACACATAATTGGAAGAAAGTATATTTATTTAAGTATTGGTTAAGTAGGTGTCTCTGTGTCTGGAGAAAGCCCAACCAACATAGCATAAACCATTGCATGAGCAAGAGCTCAACATAAATCTTCAGTTAGAGAATAGGAGGCTATCTTCCTTAGTGGAATTGGGGAACTAGGAATTAATATCATGGTCTAAGGGTTGGAAGTCAAATTACCTGGTTTAATTTAATTTACCTGGATCTGCTCTCCTACTCTGTGCCCTTAGGCAAGTTGCTTAACTCTGTGACTTGGTTTTTCCCCTGTAAAATGGATCTAATCTTTGTAAACAGGTCATATGGCTGTTATGAGGATTAATTAATTTAATACAAGTAAAGTACTTTACAACAGTGACTGGCAAGTAGTAAACACTCAATAAACTTAAGCTGCTATGATTATTATTATTTTCCTTCTGCAGCTGCTGCTACCAGCCTGTGCCATAATTATTCCAAGTTTCCTGTTACCCCAAATTACTCTCCTTACTGCTTCCATTAACAGCAACAATAAATCATGTAACTTCAATCAAAGGTTTGCAGGTTTGCATCAAAATGCTCCACCTATTGATAGACTGCAGTGGCTATAAATGGCATAAGTCTAGAATAGTGCTCAAGTTGTCAAATTCTGCCCCCAATTCTAGTAATTTAGCTAAATACTCTCCTATACAATGTGGTTTTTATATAAGCATCTCCTAGCCTTTCAAGGTAGAGATAATTCAGGCTTTCAAGATAGAGATAATTCAGGCAAGGAATTGCCTTGAAAGCATAAATTTGACATAAATTCAACCTTTATTTCTAATCTCCATTTAATTAGTGGAAGGCTGGAAATTAGAAGTGATAAGATATATATACAATTTGGAGTTTGTGAGCCTGAGCATGTCAGACTAAGGTTTAAATCCTTTGGACATGTACTCTTAAAATGAGTCTGTTTATCATAGCCAGCTTCTGCAGTCTGGCATATTTTCCCCCATCTGCCAAGAGTCTGAGCCTTTGCTAGGTATATGCCCTTTCTTCAGCTGATTGCACTGCCCCATTACTGCTGACTTTAAAATATTCAAACCACTAATGTAATATGCAGCACCTGCAAATACTGTGAAATATTAGCAGAGTGGTAATGAGAATTGACTGCAAGTATAATGACAACAGGTGAAATTATTCATAGCCTGCTCCTGTGGCAAACTTAAGATATAAACTCAATGAACATAAATGGAATAAGTTCATGACAAATATGAAAATACCTAAACTGCTAAAGTAATAAAAGTAAATATAATAAATCTTTCCTGCAAATATAATAAGGTCCCTAACTGAAAATGTAATAAAACCTATCAACAGCTGCAATATATTTGGAACATATTATATAGCTTTACAAAGAAATATACCCCCTGCTGGTATGGCCTTAACAATATCATGCTTTGTCTTTTGCCAGTGAGTCCAGATCTGGCGGAATACATGTTGCCCAGTGTATATTAAATATGACAGAGTGTTAATACAACCAGGTTTGGATTGAAAATGAAATGCTCAATCCAGATGTGCTCTTTGGCCATTCTGCAAGCAGAGCCAAAGGCTGTGGATCTCCCACCAGGGGTTGAAATGCAGCCAGAAAAGCCAAGCTTGGGAGGTGAGGAATTGATGAATCACAGGATAACCTTTTTGTGGCTTGGATATAGTATCTGAATCAGGAAACTGAGCAGTATGTGGACCAAGGAAATGCAGGGCAGAGGAATCAAAGTGAGAAAGAGATATGGAGCTGATGACATTCTGTAAAGGTCATTCATGTGCCAGGCAATTTGCTAGATATTTTGTCTCTTTCCTCTTTTCTTCCTTTTTCTTTCCACAATTCAGCCTACATCTGTTGAATGCCCCCTAGTTTATATTCAGGGAGAAAAAAGTAACTTAACTCATTGTCCTTGGATGCTTAAGTCCCTTATGTCCTATGGAAGAATCAGAAATAACCATACTATTGCAATTACAGTGCTAATACTAATCAAAATCACTGCAGACAGTCATTACAGCCATGAAATTAAAAGACACTTGCTCCTTGGAAGGAAGCTATGGTAAACCTAGATAGAGTATTAAAAAGCAGACATCACCTAGCTGACAAAGGTCTGTAGAGTCAAAGTTACATTTTTTTCCAGTGGTCATGTACGAATATATGAATATTGGACCAAAGAAAAGGCTGAGTGCCAAATAATTGACGCTTTTAAATTGTAGTTCTGGAAAAGACTCTTCAGAGTCCCTTGGACAGCAAGAGGAGCAAACCAGTTAATCCTAAAAGAAATCAACCTTGAGTATTCATGGGAAGGACCATTGCTGAAGCTGAAGCTCCAATACTTTGCCCACCTGAATTGAAGAGCCGACTCATTGGAAAAGACCCTGATGCTGGGACAGATTGAGGGCAAAAGGAGAAGAGGGATGAAATGATTAGAGAGCATTACCAACTCAATGGATATGAATTTGAGCAAACTCTGCGAGATAGTCGAGGACAGAGGAGATTGACATGTGTCCATGAGGTTGCAAAGAGTTGGACACAATGACTGAAAAACAACTAATACACTTCTAATACAAGTCAAATATACCTGTCACTGGAAAGAGAAGAGAATCTGAGACAGAAGGCTAAGGAAAACATCTGAGGGATGGACAAGGTTATATACACATATGTAGGGGTCTTGCAGTTTTTTATATACATAGGCATTAATTTTCATCTTGCTTCACCCACATCTTGCTTCACCCACTGTCTAGCATGAGACATCTAGCATGGATATCTCTTTAGGTCAAGAAAAACAAAACTAACTCCTTGTTTTTAAATATTACATAACATTTGAAGCACTGAACTCCCTCAATTAATACATATTTGAGTTGTTTCCAGGTTTTTTTTTTAAATTTCTAATTGTTTCCTTTGCTAGCACTCCCTCCCACCAATACTGCAGTAAGTGTTTTTGTACTCAGGTGGCTCAGTGGTAAAGAATATGCCTGAAATGCAGGAGATGCAGCAGACAGAGGTTTGATCCCTGGGTCAGGAAGATCCCCTGGAGGAGGGCGCGGCAACCCACTCAATGGGAATGAGGAGCCTGGTGGGCTACAGTCCGTATCGTTGCAGAGTCAGACAAGGCTGAAGTGCCTGAGCATACACACATATTCATACCTATTACTTTGCATTCTGAGCTTTCCTTCTGTAATACTGATAATCAAAAGTGAAAATGTGAAGGCTGTGGGATTTTTGTATTTAATTGATACTACCAAATTATGTTCTAAAGTACAGTAGTCTGTCGCATTCTTAGCATCAGTTATGTGGCTATCAGTTTCTCACACCTGGTCCCTAGATCAGATTTACTTTACATATTTTTTTTTTTTCACAATTAGAGATAAAATGTGGCTTTTCATCACATTTTCAACTTCAAACTGTTATCCAGACTGATTATCTTTGTGTTTGTTGGCCATTTGGATTTCTTATTCTGAGAATTGTCTGTTCAAGTAATTTCTTTACTTTTTGTATTTGTCTTGTCAGATAATTTTATATGTTTGTAATAGTAATCAATTACCTACCATATGACTTGCATATTTTCTTTTGATTTGATTCTGTTTATGGTATTTTTTACATCCATTTTCCTTTATGACATCTGGATTTCCTCTCACTTTGTGAGTCTGTTTTCCCAAAATGTTGTATGAGAGCTCCTAGATTTTTATAATGTGTTGTTTTATTTTTAGAAGAATTTAAATATATGTGCAAAGCTATAAATAATATATGGTATCATTATTTTTGATTTTTTATTTACATTTACTTATATAACATCGGAGAAAGCAATGGCAACCCACTCCAGTACTCTTGCCTGGAAAATCCCATGGATGGAGGAGCCTGGTGGGCTGCAGTCCATGGGGTCGCGAAGAGTCGGACACGACTGAGCGACTTCACTTTC